>NC_091742.1:17422400-17637400 GCF_043380555.1 Nothobranchius furzeri
ACAGCAACCTGGCAAGAGCGTTTGGACCAGCTGGAGCCGAGTCATGAAGGACTGGCTCAAGCCAGCATAGAGAGAGTTGCAGTACTCTAGCCTAGAGATGATAAAAGCATTGCCTACAGATTTCAGCTCCTGTTTAGTTAAGATCGACTCAATATTAGATAAGCGCCTTAACTGATAGAAACACGAACGAACACCTGACTATCAAATCGTAGACCAGAGTCTATCTTATTAATCCTGTAGCGTGCCCAAAGGTCAAGTATTCACATAAAAATTGACCAGAAATTAACTTTTAATTTGCAGACACACATCCAGGAATGCATCACATCTGCCTGGCCTCCAAACAAGAAAAGCAAGGATCTAGGACATGTAAATAAATAGCCATAATAAGTGCTTTCCTTATAGTGGCTGGAACAAAGTCATGCAGAAGACGAGACTTTTGCTCTGAATAAACTTCCTCTTCCTTGAATCATAAATGAATTTTAAAAATGTGATAATTGCATAAGTGTCAGGTCTCTTGTTAAATCCTTAAGTGTGTGAATAATGTGTGCATTAATCAATGATGTGTTAAAATGAACATTTATCCTGCAGTGATTCATTTCAGATGTGAAACCACACCAGATCAGTGTTGATTTAACACCTATCAGTAAACTCATACATCTTCAGATTAATATTAAGGGTTAACCTCTGAGTATCTGAGTGAAGGTGTGGTCTCTCAGGTATTTTGGTAACGCCTCTTTAACGCATCAAACTCTGATTTGTCTAAGTTTATAAACAAAAGTTAATAAAAGCTTGAAGACTTCCTGGTCTAGTCTTTGCCGTTCACTTGATAGGGCCAATCGGATGAGCAAGCATTTTGAGACCATCTTCTCTTTTGACTTCAAAGTCCAAACCTCTCTGCAACGCTTGCAAGTGATTTCAGACACAACGGCTCTTTTAAGAGCCACCAAACAGCCTTAGACGCAAAATAGACACTCCAGCCTCCTGCTTTAATCCGGAGATTATCCAGACTAGACGGGTTGTAATCGGACCATTCATCATCTGTTATCCACACAACCATCATGTCATTCGTACTTTGCACTTTACAATCATTTAGTTTAGGAAAATAGAAATAAAATCACTTTTATAACTATATTCTTGACACTGTCTGAATTAATGAGGTGTGTGTGTTCCCTGAATAAGTCAAAGAACCGAAAGTCTTCTTATTAAACATTCGAAGACCAATCAGATTGATATTTCATATTTGTATGGAATATTACATGTTACTGATCATTTAAGAAATAAGTAGTCAATCCTTAACGCTACAATCCCAAAGTGGGCAAATTCCCTTGTTACAACAGCACATACACTTAGTGATTAAGAAGAAAATAATAACAAAATTACAGGTAAACACACAAAGGCAGTACGCTATTATTGTAACCTTCAACCACCAAAAACAACAAATAAAAAGGAAACCCGGGTTCTAGAACTGTGTAAAACAAGATACACAAACATAATAATGTACATCAGGTATATTGCACAGGCAAATTGAACAGGATGGAAGTCTCAGCATTGAAGTCCACAGGAAAACAACTCACACAGACCAGTATCTGCATTTGGACTCACATCAGCCACTGGGCATCGGGCCGAGAACGTTCCCACAAAGACTGAAGGAAGACACATGAAGAAAGCTCTCCTGAACTGCAGATACCCTAACCGGGCCTTGGTGAAATCTTCAAAGAAGTCTGGAAAAGCATCCAAAGCATCAACCAGCAAAGAAAAGGACGGCAGGTGCAAAGACACCATCATCCCATACGTGGCAGGAGCCTCAGAGAAACTTAGAAGAATCTTCTCCAAACACAACATCCCAGTAAACTTTAACCCAACAACACCCTCAGACAGAACCTGGTCCATCCTGAAGATGAAACACCCCAACTGAAGCTCAGTGGCGTCGTTTATGCAGTCCAGTGTAGCGAGGTCTGTCCAGATGTTTACATCGGGGAAACTAAACAACAATTACACAAGAACATGGCACAACACAGGAGAGCCACCTCTTCAGGTCAGGACTCTGCAGTCCACCTGCACCTGAAGCACAAGGACACATTCTGGACAGAGAAGACAGATGGTGTGAGAGGAGTAAAAGAAACTATCTATGTCAAACTTGAAAAACCCACTTTAAATAGGGGCGGGGCTTAGATTTCACCTTTCCAGTACCAATAATGCAGCTTTGGATCTCATTCCTAAGCAGCTTCAGTCTAGGTCACACCTTCCCGTGTCTAACCAACATGACCACTCCCTCTCAGTAGAGGCCAACGACTCATCAGGAGGTAGAGAGGAGGGGTACTCAGAGTAGTCTCTGCTCGTTAAACAACAACAGACAGCTACAACTTATAAGCTTGACTCTCCCATGTTCCAGTTAGAATGGACAAAGCTCCTCAGATGAGAAGAGAAACGTCTTCAAGAAACCAAAGAAGTCCAGTTGCCTTCATCTGAACCCTTTTGGATTACCATGACCAGGATGAGCGAGAACCTTCAGCAGCATACTGCCCAGGTATTGAACACATACTGAGTATTGTATTGGTGGTATTGTGTACCAGGATAATGCCAGTACCAGTCAAACTGAGGAGGTCTACACTCTTACTGCAGAGGGGATGAATGACCTACGGCAGCGTTCTGTTTTACATCTGGGATGTCTCAGTCTGCCTCTGAAGGAGCTGTCCATGGTCTCCACAGTAGAATGCAGTGGGTGGGAGGGGTTTTTTAAGATGGAGGTCATCTTCCCCAGCATCCTCCTTTCACACGTCTCCTGATGCACAGCAAGCATTTTATTTGTGGACGGAAATGACAGGAAACGTGGGTTTATAGGTAGCGAACGCATGAAGAGGCGGAGGACAATGAGAGACAAATTTGTCTGTGTTAAAAAGTCTCTTATATACAAAAAACACATTATAAACACACTATCTTGGACCGGATACATGACAAGATACCACAGAACAGCTCTACGCCCTCTGTTGTCCTGCTGGGGAATTGCTTTGCAGCACTCCCCAGGAGACGGAGAAATATGAGAGCAAAACGCTTCCGTCAATCCATGCGTGTCTATCCGTTGCGGAGCTGATGGAGAAGCATGAATCAGCCTTAAGAGAGCGCCCTTCCGGCGTCTCTGCCTCTTTATGTATACAGGTGTGTCACGTCACACAATCAGCCGATCACATTACTGCATTCTTCAACAAAGCATATAAAATCAAAATCAGCATCAGAAATGAATATTAGCACATAATCACAATACATAAAGTCCCTAATGCAAACAAAACATCCACAATAAATAGTCCAACACCCACACTTGCTTGTATTCATAAACATTCTGAGAAAAACAGGATAGTACTTCATGTACTAAATAGAGTTTTTGTAAATCTAAGCAACTATGACTTGGACGCAGGTTGAGTTAGTTAGTGGTAGTGGTTAGCACTGTTGCTTCGCAGCACGAAGGTTGCAGGTTCGAAACTCGGCTGCGGCCTTTCTGCGTGGAGTTGCGTGTTCTCCCCATGAATGCGTGGGTTTCCTCCGGGTACTCCGGTTTCCCCCACAGATCACAACATGCCCTATAGGTTATAAATTGTAAGTCGCTTTGGATAAAAGCGTCTGCCAAATAAATAAACATAAACATAAACCTGCACCCAATCTCCAACCTGGTTTCACGGTCAAGGACCTGAAGGACTTTGCGGGGACAATATCAGCTCCTTGACAATTGGACAACTGCCTCAACACGCCACGGAAGGACCCTGAAGTCCTCCCATTGAGAAGTTGAACTTTGCGCTTCATGTTCCGAACTATGTTATTACGCTCCGGACCTGGACTTCAAGGTACCTGATCAATGGAAGAGGACCCTGACTTTCAAATCTATTCTCCAACCGGGACTCTCAGTCTGGGGACAAGCCCTTTGATGAAGAACGCCTGGTTTGCCTCAGCTCTGCCATAGTTAGAGCTGCGTAAATTAATATTACACCTTCATTTTTCCTCCTTCACTGAAAGAGGTGGCTTATCAGATTTCTGGTCCTGCAAATTTATTCTGTTTCATTTTATTGTATGATGGCCTGAAAGGACACCCCTCATAAATAAAATAAATTTACACATAATTTTTTAAAGAAAGCCATTTGATTGGGTGGACCTAACACACACAAAAATGGCAAATAATTACACATGTCTACAACACTGTTAGAGACTCATTTATCCCAGCAAAAGAAAGTTGATGTTGGGTTGGCTCACTCTTTAAGACAGATGTCTTTCTCATGATTTCACATTTATTTTCTCTGAAGATGATCTTCAGTTCTTCTCTGAAACATCTAACAGATCTTAATGTTTATGGAAACCCGGGAGCTAAATTGTGTCAGCACAAAAACATCTAGGGTTTCTGGTTATTAATGTGTCTGAGTGTCACACGTTTAATGTTCCCCTGAATGCTTTTCCACACATCTCAGCCCAAATAGCCACGTGACTGAAAAGCTTCACCACCTGCTTCTCATTACTCTAATGGGTTATTCACGGCAGCTGCCAGCATATAAAATCTGCTTCTTTCAGACTGAAGAGAAAGCCAGCTCTTTGATCAGATCTCACGTAGAGGTTTTTGTCATCGGATGAGACGTTAGAGTTCTGAGCAGATGATCGCGTGGCCACAGACCAAACATCATCTGGTATGTGTACGGTCTGTTCATAAGCTGGATCCGACTTTGTGGAGTGATTTTTCATTTTAATTTCTGTTACAAGCAAAGTTATTCTATTTCTCAAAAGGAGGAAGGCACCAACAGTACACATTTTCTCTCAACTTTGAAGAAACAAACCCCTGAAAATAATTCTTTAGGACCTTAGTGGCTTAGCACATATTTTGCCCAAGATGGCAACAAAGCTTCCTCAGTCTCTGCCTCACCCTTGTTTACCTGGTGATCTGCCTCACTCTTTTTTACCTGGGTGGTCTGCCTCACCCTTGTTTACCTGGTGATCTGCCTCACTCTTGTTTACCTGGGTGGTCTGCCTCACCCTTGTTTACCTGGTGTCCCATAAGGTTCTGTGCTGGGGCCTCTGCTCTTCCTCCTCTATCTGCTTCCTCTTCAGCACATCCTGAGCTCCTTCAAAGGAATATCCTACCATCTTTATGCAGATGACATCCAACTGTACTTCTTCTTTAAGCCCCATTAGATGTCTATGCTGCAGCTGTTACACACCTGCTTAGACTCTATCAAAACCTGGATGGCTGGGAGCTTTCTACAGCTGGATGAAGATAAGACTGAGATCCTCATCTGTGCCCCAGACAAGCTGGTTCCCAAAGTCAGAGACTCTCTTGGTCAGCTTGCTTCTCATACCAAACCTTCCGTAGGAGTCTTAGTGTGACCTTTGACCCAGCTCTCACCCTGGATTCTCGTGTCAGTTCTCTTGTTCGCTCTTCCTTCTTCCATCTCAGGAACATTGCTAAGCTGAGTCCCATTCTGTCCCACTCTGAACTTGAGACAGTTATCCACACCTTCATCTCCTCACGCTTAGACTACTGTAACTCTTTTTTCACGTGTCTGAGCAGAACCTCCCTGAACCGTCTGCAGGTGGTTCAGAATGCCTGTGCTCGGCTTCTGACCAAGTCCTCCAAACACACCCATATCACCCCGCTTCTCCTCCAGCTTCACTGGCTGCCAGTCAACTTCAGGGTTCATTTCAAGATCCTGGTTCTGTTCTATAGGGCCTTACATGGACAAGCACCATCTTACATTGGTGATCTTCTTAGTCCCTACACCCCCAGCAGGTCCCTGAGGTCCAGTGACCAAAACCTACTGGTTGTGCAGCACCAGGCTAAAGACCAAAGGTGACAGATCATCTGCTGCTGTGGCCCCCAGACCCAGGAGCTCTCTCCCCCTGAGCCTGAGATCAGTGGACTCGGTGGTCTCCTTTAAAAAACAGCCGAAGACTCACTTGTTCAAGCTGGCTTTTGTATGACCTTTTTCACCACTCTCTTTATGCTCTCCCCACCTATTCCACCTTCCTCAGGATCCACTGATTTCCCTCTTTCCTATTCACTCTCTCTCTTTCTTTACATTTTAATCACAATTTTCTATTTTTTCCTCATTTAAAATATATTTTAAACACTTTCTAAATTCTTTTTTATATTTTTACATTTTTTGTTTTTGTGAAGCGCCTCGTGATTTATTTTGAGAGGCCCTATAGAAAAGATTTTCATATTTTCTTCTTCATCTTCAACTTTCTGGCCACTGACACACACCACTCACTCGCTTTCTTGATCTACGATGGTCCATTTACTTTGCTTTGCTTCTGTGCTCATAAGTATGGCTGTGACTCTTGACAGTGCCTTTGAAATTAAACAGGGAAACAGTTGAGAGTCATTGCCAAGGTCATGGAAAATTGCAGTTTGTGGGTTCAAACCAGGTTGTTTGTTTTGTGAAACAAGTCTGCCACCTGCTGGTAGGGGTGAGAGTCTGCTCCTCAGTTCAATGAGCCATGCTCATGGATCAGGGCATTGGGTTTGGCAAAAATGGACCAGCCTTCACCCATTCATACCATACCATATACCATACAGCTGACCGAAGTGCTGAACGTTACTAACGACATCGATGAAATTTAACAAAATACTCACAGCTTAAAACAATTAGGTCAAACAAAACTACCACTGAGATACGGCATTTAAAACGTACACGAAGGCACAAATAGGTAATATATATGTATGTATATATATATATATATATATATATATATATATATATATATATATATACATTATATATATATATACATATATAATATATATATATATGTATATATAGGTACTTGTTTACCTGGGTGGTCTGCACATACATACAATATACATATATTATATGTATACACACACACACACATATATATATATATATATATATATATATATATATATATATATATATTATATACATATATTATATGTATACACACACACACACACATATATATATACATACATACATACATACACACACACATATATATATAAATATATATATATATATATATATATATATATATATATATATATATATATATATATATATAGCATTGCATTTTTGTACTTTGACAACATTAAATATTTATTTTCTAAATAAATATTTAGATCCCAGCTAAACATTTATTATGGAGCTATATCCAAATATTGAATTTGAAAAATAAATATTTAGCTGGGACCTGTCATTTGTTTGGAGGAAATTAAATATTTATTTCTTAACTAAATATTTTGTTTGTAAACAAAGCTTTAAATAAAATGTTTAAGTAAATTAAATATTTATTTAACACCAAGTGAAATAATCAGCTTGCTAACTAAATATTTGGTTGATAACTTTAACATGGTGAAAATCTGATCGTGAAAACTGGGCTCGTTTCCCTCCTGATTATGGACTACATAACCCAGAATCTGTTTTAAATGAGGACTCTTTGGCATCCACACCAGCAGGAGGCGATGGTGGGTGTTATGTCTTTTTAAGTTACCTCCTCTCTTTCCGGTTTGGGGTCAAGATGACGACGCTGCGCTCGTTTACCTGCGATGACCTGTTTAAATTCAACAACATGTAAGTGTGTGATAGTACCTGCTCAGTCTGGGCTCAGGTGTCTATATTATTGTTGTGTCCTTTGTTTTACCGGCGGAGTGAGCGCGTGCTCCGGCTTACGTCCCGTTGGTTGATTTATTATTAATAATGTAGCTATAGAAGACAATAACGTTAACAGGTGTGACGTGTTTCCTCTTGCTTTCCCGCACAAACATGTAATAAAATGTTTTGTTCATCAGAAACTTGGATCCTCTGACGGAAACCGTATCCTGACTCAGCAGAACGAACCCATGAGAACGGCTAATTCATGCTTAGGTTCAGCTGTTTCCTTGCTTGTTTTTCTTTAACCTTTGACCTCCAGTATGGGATCCCGTTCTACCTGCAGTACCTGGCTCACTGGCCAGAGTATTTCATTGTGGCTGAGGCTCCGGGTGGCGAGCTGATGGGCTACAGTGAGTTCTTCAGTTTTCTCAGTGAGTTGATGACGTCATCGCTGCTACAGCTTATCTGATTGTTCCTGTCACCAGTTATGGGGAAGGCGGAGGGATCTGTAGCCCGGGAGGAGTGGCATGGCCACGTCACGGCGCTGTCGGTGGCTCCAGACTTCAGACGGCTCGGCCTCGCTGCCAAACTCATGGAGATGCTGGAGGAGATCTCAGAGAGGTTTGTGCTGGCAATCAGACGGAAGAGCAGACGTCCCTCAGAGACCTGATGAGACACGTGTCCTTGTCCTGCAGGAAGGGAGGGTTCTTCGTGGACCTGTTTGTGCGAGTGTCCAACCAGGTGGCAGTGAACATGTACAAGCGTCTGGGTTACAGCGTCTACAGGACTGTGATTGAGTATTACTCGGCCAGCAACGGGGAGCCCGATGAAGACGCCTATGGTGTGTGTGTGTGTGTGTGCGCGTGCGTGCGTGTACATATCTCTGACCAACTGTTTCTTCCTGCAGACATGAGGAAAGCTCTGTCCCGAGACACAGAGAAGAAGTCCATCATCCCACTGCCTCATCCGGTCAGACCAGAAGACATCGAATAACAGCTGACCCTCACCATCATCACTTCCTGGTTACTCGTCACACCCAGAGACTGATTATAGAAAACACGTGGCTTCATGTTTTTATTTCCTGTAAATTTTCAATGAACATTTCCGAAAAATATAAAAGTGTGTGTGTGTGTGTGTGAGACAAATGAGCTATTTTAGTTCTTTAACTGAAGGAAAACCAAGGTGAAGTTTCTCAAGGAGGACTCTGGTCTTTCTCCTCCTTGTTGCGCCGGCTGCCCTCTCTCTCCTCCTCCTCCTTCTCCTCCTGGCTGCTCCCGTCGGATCGGTCACCGTGTGTGTTCTGCTGCTCCGTCTCCATTTGGATGCTCTCATCCTCCGGCTGCTTTTCAGGAGTTGCAGGTTGGTGAGAGGAAGATTGTTCCTCCTCACCTGCTGAAGACTTGTCTCCATCGTCCCTCACCTGCTGCCTCTTCCACATCTTGGCCATAGCGAGCAGCTTGAGGTTGGGCTGGTTGGCAGCATCTTCTGGGAAGATGTAGTCATAGTATTCTTCCCAGCCTGCGTCGGACTGATGGGAACAGAAACACCTGATCAGCTGAGAACATCTGGACCATGAATAATTAAAGGTAACGGCTGGGGCTTCACCACTAACCATTGGACCACAACAGGGTTTTGAACCGACCACCACGCTCAGATGAAAGTATTCCTTACCCCGTCTTCAGCTGTCAGCTTCCTCCTCTTCTTCACCTTCTCAGGCAGCAGCTTCCTGACCCGGTCCCTGGTGCTGTCGGACCCAAACTCCTTCTCAAAGTCTCTCCAGGACTCCAGCAACATCAGCCGCTCCTCTTTCTCCTCACAGCTCCTCATGCTCTTGTTGGCCTCCTCGTAGATCTGGCGACACTTCAGCAGCCGCGTGGGTTCATCAATGGACAGCTCAAACTTGGCAAAACTGATCCAAACCTGCAGGAGCAGAACTGGGTCAGCGTGGCCTTGGGAGTTCGAACCGGTATCTGGTTAGACCCAGTCTCACCTTGACATGCTGAGTGCGCTGCAAGAGCCTCCTGTAAAGGTTCCTGGTGTTCTCAAACTCCTCCTGCTCGATCTCAAAGTCGATGTAGGACTTCCACAGAACCTGAGAAGAGAACAGGGTCAGAGGTCTGAGTCCCGTTTGTTCTGCAGCATAAAACTAAGCAGTCCAAACCTCAGGCATGTCCAGTCGTGGCTGTCCAATGGCAAGCTCGAAGATGGCCCGAGCTCGATCCATGTCTCCCAGAATCGTCTCCAGTTCTGCAAACTTGATCCAGGTGGTGCAGTTCTCTGGGGTGAACTCCAGGTACTTCTCGTAGAGCTTCCTGCAGCGATCAAACTCTCGCAGCTGCAGCTCCAACTCGATGTACCCCTTAAACAACTTGTTCTTGGGACATTTCCCGATGGCCGTGCCCTGCATGGGGGTGGGGGGTTTAGCCTGATTGATACTTCTCTGTGAGCTCCACAACGGAGAGATGCACACGGAGTGTCGGAAAGGTTTTCACATTCGACTTTCTGCTCAGGCAGCGGAGTGTTGGAGAGCGATTCCACGCCAGGCCAACAGAGGGCGTAGCGCTGTTCTGTGGTATCCTGCCACCATGACCCCGTCCCCTATAGTGTATTTACTAACACGGACTAATGTGTCCCTAACCTCAACACCCACGTTTCCCGTGGTTTCAGGCCACGCTTGCTCTGTATTTTGTACTCCTTCACTCACGGGTGAATAACGTTCATATTTTCGGACCTTATATTATATTTATTTAAAGAGCAAGACACCCCCTACCAGAGTATTACTCCACTCCCACTTCCTGTTTGAAAAATGCATTAAATGCTGTTGCCTAGCAGACTGAGAGGGCGGAGCCGCTAACAAATACGCACACACACAGGCTCACAACGACATTGTGACATCATATGGTACCAGCTAACATTCTAGGGTACCTCTTAGCCAATAGCGATGGCAGATTTAAATTCAACTACAGAGCAGAGTTTTTACCTGACAACGGCACAACACTGACAGTTTTAGGCAGAAAATTTAAATTTTAACTAAAATGCACTAAAGTGCTAAACTATTGACTACACGTGTCTGCAGCACGATTAGACACGCATTTGTATAGTTTATCAGAAAAAAAAAGTTGATTTGGGGGTGACTTGCTCTTTAAACATTTATAGGGAACCTTTGGAACAATCAGCAGCAGCTGCTCAGCTGAACGTTGGGCACGAGTGGGTGTGTAGAAACGCAGGTCGGCCAGGTAAGAGGGTTGGGGCAACGCAGAAGTATAAATCAGGCTTAAGGTTGTGTGGTTTGGTTTTACAAGAGTGCAGCGCCAAAGCTCACCATGATCTTTCTGGAGTTCTGAAGATTCTTTTGTCGGATTTCAAACTGAGCATGAAGCAGCCACATCTTAGCAAATGTGAACTGAAAGAGAAGAGAAAGCACGTCACAGCCTGGTGGTGGTGGGGGGTTACATCATGGTGAAGTTCTAAAGACCTTCTTGTGAGGGATCAGCTCCAGACAAGCCTGGTAAACCTGCCTCGTCCTCTCCGGGTCCTGCCGACACATGTCACCGTTACACCGGTCCGTCAGCGCCCTCTGCAGGAACGCTGCAGGACCACTGACCTTGGTCTCCAGCTCCTCGTACAGAGCGTAGTTGATCCACAGGTAGATGTAGCGCCTCCAGTGTCTCTTCTCCTGCAGGGGGGGCACATTGGCAATGGCTCGTTCGTAAACCTCTCTCACCGTGTCGGCGTCCGCATCGCTCTCCACCAGCCGCAGGTAATCAAACCAGGCGTCGTAGTTGTGTGGGTTAGCCTGAAGGACGAGAAGTTGCTGAGTTTGGGCCACACAGCAGAACACCTGCCTCTGCACACCTGAGCCCAGAACCAGACTTCATCTCTGACCTCCAGACAGGTGAAGTACCTTCACTTCCTCTTCGTACTGGAACCTCCGTTTGCTGACGATCACATCTTCGATTCCTCTCCGGTCTCCAAACTTCTTTTCAAACATGGTGTAGTTCTTGAAGAGCTCCTGGGCCTGATGTTTGGGGATTCTGTCCAGTGCGTACTTGTAGATGACTCGAACACGCTCAAACTGTCCAGAACAAGAACAGAAGTAAGAGAATCCACCCAAACAAACCCATAAACAAAGTTCTGATAGCACCCACCTCCTTCTGTGTCTCCTCAAACTTGGCAAAGGCCACAAACAGGTTCTCCTCCACGTGTTCCTCCCCGAAGAACTCCACAGCCCGCTCGTACACCTTCCTGCTGTGAGCCACATATCCGTGCTTCTCCTCGAAGCGAGCGTATTTGATCCAGTTCTTCACCTCCGGGTGAACAAGGACGAGTGAAGACGAGTTAAAGAACTTCCTGTCTGTTCAAAACCACGCGCAGCCCATCAACCACCAGAACCAGGGTTAGTTAAAAACCGGGTCAGAAGGAACAGAGATGTTCTCCAGTACTCTGTAGGATCAGGTTTAAGGCATTATGGGTCTGAATCTGTAGCTGAACCGGGTCACAGATCTTTGGTGTTTTAATTCGAGTCTGACTGGACCTGTTCCGGTTGTTTTTATGGAACGTGTGTTCTAACCCCACCATTCTAGGTTCTACTGGGCTCCAGTAGAAAGGATATAGTGCTCGTAGATGGTCCGGGCTTTGTCCACCTCCTTGTAGCGCAGCTCAAAGTTGATGTAGGAGTGCCAGGCCTGTTCTTCGGGTTCCCACTCCATCCAGCGTTCAAACACCTGCCTGCAGCCAGCCACGTTCCCCAGCATCTCCTCCATGTAGGTGTACTTGTACCTGAGCAGAACATCAAAAACGTTCCAGCACACACGTGAAGGCTCTGACAGAACCCCAAGCTATAGAGTCCTACCAGAACTGGTTGACCCGTGGAAGGATGGTGATAGCTCTGTCCCAGATGTTACGAGCATGATTCACCTGGCGGCTCTTCATCTCCATTTCGGCGTACTTCAGCCACAAAGTGACATTGCGGTGATCGACGTCCAGCGCTCTTTCATAAATGGACCGGGCCCTGAACCCAGATGAACAGTGTTTAAACAACTAACCAGGTTACCTTAAACCTCTAGTTCCAGCTGTGGTGATGACCTAAATACCTCTGGATCTCCTTCAGACTTTCCTCCCACTGAGCGTACTTAATCCAGTTACTGATGATGGTCCGGTTCTTCCTGATGTTGTCTTCAAAAGCCTGAAACACAGTTAGACCAGTACCCATCAGACGTGTTGTTTACCTGTTAGACTAACCCACCCATGGAGGCTACGCTCTCTAAATCACCTTCCTCTTCCTCAGCTTGTAGTCGTTCAGCTCCTCCTTATCGGTGATCTTCTGTTTGGGTGGCGGAGGCAGAAGCTCCAGCTCCCTCTCCTTGGCCTCTCTCAGCAGCTGCTCAGCTGTGATCTGGACCTCAGCAGGAGCTTTGTTCTTCACCTGGAAAGCAACACAATAAGCTTCAGGACCACTCCTCGGTACCACTCCTGTCCTAGAACCAGAACCAGGGTCCGGTGCGATTTTACACTCTTTAAAACCAGAATTGGCCAAAAAGTCTTTCTGCGTTTTACCAGAACATTTGATCGTTTTTGAATTTACAATTTTTTTTTTGTTTTGTTTTTCTGGTTATGATCGATGAGCCGGGCCGGACCAGAACCAGTGAGCTGAAACATTCTAGGGTTGTGCTGATAAATGGCACTTCAGGTCCAGCATGGCAGAACTACTGGACCTTAGCAGTGATGCTGAGATCCCAGGTGACCGGAACATCTGGGGGAACCAAAGCTCCCACACATCCAGGAGCAGCCTCTGAGCTCCCGGTGGAGGACAGGAGCTCGTGTCTCTGGACCCGGGCCATCAGAACAGAACTCACGGGTCACTACAGCTAAACAGTAATGCGTTAGCATTAGCTTAGCCGCTCTTAGCTCCGCGCTCCGGTCCGCTTACCTTCGCCACCTTCGGTATCCGCTGTTTCCCTGCCGCCGTGGAGGCCATGCTGCCGGTGTGTCGGACCAGACGTTCTCTGTAAAATAAAAGGTCCCAAAGAAACGACTGTTTCAAAGCTTAAGCCACATAAACGTTCCGTTTGCTGCTCCAGCCACCATGACAGTACCCACAATGCTCTGCGACTTCCGGTACGTTGGTATAGCAACGGAAGTTACACAAAGGGAGAGAGTAAAAAACTCAATTTTTTGTACCACGTGACTGAAACCCTCCTAGCTGCAGACGTAGCCCCGGCCAAACACCCCCCACCCCCCACCCACCCCGACAAAACACGCCCCCCTGTTGAGATACCCCCGAGCTCAATAACGGCGGCCCTCCCAGCGAACAACACAATTGAAAGAAAATAAATATAGAAATAGTAATAATGTAATTAAACAGACAGGACTCCAGGTTTAAATATGAATGTATGGATTTTTTTGGCCATCCCCAGTGAGATTATTTTTATTTCTTGTATACACACTTCATGGCCATCCCCAGTGAGATTATAAAACACAGATACCACCAACAAATAATCAGTTGCCGTACAATAGGCACAACATACCTATGCTTACTGACGTTAGCAGGTGAGTAATGTATGTGCAAGTGTTTATTTTAAATGCAATAAAATAAAATATCAGAAAAAGTAATTAGTGGTAATCGTTTTAATTAACCCCTTAAGCCCACTGACCCCCATTTTTGGGAGCACGCCTCCTACAGCAACATTTAACTTTCAACCATTTGTTATTACAGGCACTAACAGTAGGTCTAAGTTCATACGAGTGAGTAGTTAATATTTATGTTACTATCTGTGATTTTTTTATTGCTTCTTTACAGTGAAAAGCTGCTGCTGTGTAATTTTTAGGCATATTTACATGTGTATATATGCATTTCATATATTCTGTTAACAGGAATAATTGCTGGCCCTTTCACACAAAATGTATTGATTTAGAAATTACTAAAATATTTTGCATTAAGTATACAATTCACAAGACTAGTAAACTGATATTGACCATACACTAATCTGTAAAGAATATACTGTAAACACAAAAGCAGAAAAGTTTGGCTTTAGAAAAAAAAGTTCTGACAAATGAAACAACCAGCAACAGCTTTTATTGGCCTTACAAATACCTTCCAAAAAATAATAATAATAATAAATGTCCACACATTGCTACAACCTCTTGAAAAATTCAGATGAGTCCAGAGCTTTTCTGATTTTCTCCGAGTATATGAGCAGTTCCATGGCATAGGACATCAGCTGCCTCTCACTAGTGAGACAGAGATAAATAGCAATTAGTAAAAATGACATTTACACCTAGAGGCTGTCATAACCAATGTGAAAACAATACATATAGGAATTAGCACTGTTCTTGTGTTTGTAGAATACCTCCGGGCTACCACATTGCCGTCGTGAGTTTGCTGTTTATTAGATGAGGAGTCATAAACGGTCAAATAAATAGCCTATTGTTACGTTTATTTTGGCCAAAAGGCTTGCATGTAGCCCATTAAAAATTATATAAAAAATTTGCGTCCATAACGTTTTCCCCCACTGCCAATAATGCTTAATTTTATAAAAAAGGGTTTCAGAAAAAAATTACGAAGGCGCTATCTGTCAAACTATGTCTTAAACGTTCAAATTTCTAGTACAAAATCTTTGCAAGTTGGAAAAATACTTCATTCTACACAGAGAAGTACTTCTCTGTGTAGAATTAATTAATCCAGTTTAATCTTCTCCTCCTTCTCCTTCATGATATTATAGTTCCTAACATGTTTACCAAATAGATTAGGAGTTTTTAAAAGCTTCATTAAGACAAGGAGGCTAAAATATTCTATTCTTAATGGCTAAAATGAAAACAACATGCAGTTACAACATACAGCCACAGGAGGGCAGCATCTTCTTATCTTTCCCTTAATTTCTTGATGCCGATTTAAAGCTAGTGCTGTTCTGTTTATCGCCAGCAGAGGGCGCATATTTCCCATTCTTTCAAGGAAACAAAATGGTGTTTGGAAGAAATTAGCTAAAGTCTTTTTACTAAGGAAGTCTTTAACCTTTATTAATCCAGATTCATCTTCTCCTTTAAATCTTCCTCTTTTTCCTCCACATTATTCATATTCCAAAAGGTTTAAAAGAAAGATAAAGATTTTTTTAAAGCTTCATTAACCCTTACCTCACATTAGAGCATTTTTTTGTGCTGACACATGTATTTTTGTGAATAACTTTGGCTGTGTTAATGCAATTTATCTAATTTTTATGGAGGATGTGTATTTTGGAAGGAATTACAAAAAAAAGTTTGAAAAAATATTCAACCTACTTTATTAAAACGTGGAAATCATTTTGTACAGTTAAGCACATTGAAGCATTTTTTGTGCCATTGACTTTCATGTAAATCATATATTTTGAATTAGCATAAATATTGGCATAATTTAAAAAAATTATGATTGTGCCCATGTTTACAGTCTCATCACAAATGTAAGAAGCAGTTTTTACCGTTTTTCACTACATGGCATACTTTCTCCATATATAGCAGGGCAATGGCTGACCCAGCATTTAAACTGAATGATTTAGCTGTATTTCTTTACCTCTGACTGCCCATTATATGACATATTTTGCAAAAAAATGGTTTGTGTGTTATTTAGAGATGCCATACAATAGTTTGCATGTGTGTGTTCTGAATTTTTGGTAATTGTGCTTTTTCAGTGTTCTTTCAAAAAATAAGCCTGACTGAATGTACAAAATTAGCTTATTCTGCAAAATAGCATTTTGACATGTGTTCCTTTGTGTGTGATTGTGCAGGCATGCGTGTATGTAGGTATCAAAGCACTTTACAGATCTTCAAAAGACAGATCTGTGATCATTATCTGGAGTGGTTGAGCAGGTGTGGGCAATGGGAGTGTATGGGGGGGGGGGCACAGGTTCTCACATTCTGTTGACTTCATGAATATTCATCAAAGGCATGCTATATATCAAAAATCAAAGGATTTTCTGCTAAATTTCAGATACTCATTCACAATTTTACTTTTGCAAAATGTTATTTCAATAAGTATAAAGCATTTGCATGGATGAAAGCTAAGATGAAGGCTGAAAAACTTCAAAGGCGTACATTTGTTTTTCAAAACAAATTCCTGCAGAATCGAATTTTGTTTACATTCAGTAGGGGCAGCTTACACAGGTGCACCAATTGACTAAAAGTACATATATGAGACTCAGATCAGGATTAATTTCTTTGAACCGCAACCATGAGAAGAAGATTCAACGTGATTGAAGCCCTGGAGGTGTTTCAGCAGCTTGAGGAAGAGGGAGAGTCAGCCTCATCCTCATCCACGGATGACAGCTGTTCTTCGGATGAAGAGGCTGAAGATCAGGCCTTTACCCCAGGGCCTGACTCAGGGGAAGAAATGGAAGAAGATTCAGATGAGGAGGTGGTTGCTGCAGAGGAGAGATGGGACCATCCTTTGTGGCAATCAAAGAGCAGGATCGCCTGGTCCCCGACACCCGACACCAGGATTCCCTTTCGGGCTCCAGACGTCCGCCATTGTGGGATCACCCGCCTCGCTGTCAGCTACATCCAAACTATTGAGGACAGCTTCGATTTTTTTGAACTACAACAATCCTAGATGTAATAATAAAATACACCAATATAGAGGGAAGAAGAAAATATGACGATTGGACAGACGTTGACCGCGTGGAACTCCGGGCATTGTTTGGGTTGCTCATCCTCGCTGGTGTGCACCGTTCCCGTGGGGAATCATCTGCCAGCCTCTGGGGGGAGGAAACGGGGAAGCCAATATTCAGAGCCACGATGAGTTTAGGAAGGTTCCACATGCTGACTGCAACATTGCGCTTTGATGACCGCTTGACCAGGGCAGCCCGCCGGTTGGTGCAGCAGGACAAGCTCGCTCCCCTGCGGGAAGTGTGGGACCTCTGGGCGGCCCGGCTCCCTCACGCCTACAACCCCGGTGAAGATGTCT
Organism: Nothobranchius furzeri; assembly: GCF_043380555.1. Lineage (NCBI taxonomy): Eukaryota > Metazoa > Chordata > Actinopteri > Cyprinodontiformes > Nothobranchiidae > Nothobranchius > Nothobranchius furzeri. The sequence continues at coordinate 17,439,918 of NC_091742.1, forward strand.
GCGTTGATGAACAGCTCGTCGGATTCAGAGGTCGCTGCAACTTCAAGCAGTACATGCCCTCAAAACCGGTAAAATATGGCATCAAGCTGTGGGTGGTGTGCGATGTGGCCACTTCTTATGCCTGGGGGATTATTCCCTATCTGGGCAAGATGACTCGAGACGCCCCGGCAGAAAGGGGGCAAGGGTAGAGGGTGGTGCTGGAACTCACTGAGGGACTGAGCGGCCGCACTGTCATCACGGACAATTTTTTCACCTTGCTGGTTCTTGGAGAGGAGCTGCTAAAAAAAATCTGTCTTGTGGGAACAGTTAGGCGCAACAAGCTAGAGTTGCCCCCACAGCTGCTCCAGATGAAAAGCAGAGCGGGTCTGTCCTCCCTGTTCAGCTTCACCTCCACCGCCACCGCGGTGAGCTAGAACACCTGTTCACCAAAGTCCCGTCCAGCCGGAGTCTGAGCTCCGCCGAACCGGAGTTCTACCCGTCCGGACGGCACTTCTATAGCTTCAAGAACATCACCCGGCAGGGAGGCAGCACCTCCTCCTACCCGGCCTCCCTCTCACCAGCCTCCTCCTTGTAATGTTCTGTTCTCAAACTTAGAAATAATTCTTCTTAGACCGCTTCATGAACCACCATTTCACTTTATTTACCGCTCGTCGGAACCACATAACCACTCCCACTTCCGGGTAATAAGCCTGGCTGTTCCTGAGGAGGCACCAAGATGGCGGCTTGAACAGTCGTGTTTTCTCAGGAGCTCCGAAAGACCGCAGATTTTGTTAAGTAACTTTATTCTCATACCACTCGAAATATAACTATGGATACCCAAAAAATTATTAAGGATGCAAAGCTGCAATTTGTGCCATCAAATCCCAATGTTAAGACGTCTCCGCATGCTAAAGTCAGAGACCATGACTATGCTAACACTGAAGCTGCCAACGTGGGTTTAAACAAGCGAGAACGGGGAGCAGACTCTGCGCCACCAACTCCATCAAAACAACCGCCGGGTGAGAAAAGAACAAAATCTTTAGAGAAGGAAGATGATATCTCCAATAAAACTATTTTTGAAGCCATTCTGGGACTTGAGAAGAAATTTGAAGTGCAGCTGGAAGATATCAAGGAACAAAACAGACAAAGTGCAGCTATGGTTGCCAGCTTGGCTAAGGCTGTGGAGTTTAATGCCGCAGAGATAGTTGACTGCAAACTGAAAGTTGTTAATCTGTCAAATGCGAATGAACAGCTGCTTAAAGAAAACAAAGACTTAAAAAGAAGAGTGAGAGAACAAGAGCGCTACCGAATGAGGTGGTGCTTAAAGCTAAAAGGGGTGAAGGAAGACAAAGACGAAAACATTAGAGTGAAGGTTTTGCAAACGCTTGGGAAGATTGCCCCTGACTTGAACTTAGAAGAGGCCGTTGATGAGGTTCATCGCTTAGGGAAACGAGTTGATGGCAGAAACAGAAACATCATTATTTTATTCACACAAAGGCGAATTAAAGAAGAACTGTGGAGGCGCACCAAGGATTCTTCAATCTGCAAACAAGAACGCATCAGCTTCGCAGAGATGTTGCCGCAGGAGGACATACAAGATCGACAGCGCCTATGGCCTCTGGTGGAGAAGGCAAGACGTGCGGGTAAACGAGCCTACTTTCGTGGTCCACATGCCTTCATTGATGGACGCAAAGTTGGGGACACACAGGAGAACTAAAAATGACAACTGAAATAGTGGAAACTTGTTAGCGGTCTGAGGAGCTCAGCATTTAGTATTTTTTCTTCTTTCTCATCTTTTTCACGTGGTGAGCGATATTCTATCTATAGTTCATGTTGAATGTTAACATTTGTTTTGGTTCTTTAAATGTTAGGGGTTTAAGAGAATCTGTTAAAAGAAAAGCCTTATTTTTGTACTGCAAAGGTAAAAAATCAAACTGCATATTCCTACAAGAGACTCATTCATCTGATAGTGATGTATCTTTTTGGTCAAGCCAATGGGGCAGCAACATCTTGTTTAGCCATGGCTCAACAAGGTCGGGGGGTGTAGCAATTTTATTCAATAACTTTCCTGGGGATCTTGTAATACAACGAACTGACTTGAATGGTCATTGGTTGATCGCTGTAATGAGAGTTGAAAGTTTGTTTTTCATTTTAGTTGATGTTTACGGATATAACAATGAAAGTCAGAATAAAAATATGTTAGAAGATATAACTTTAAATATTTCCGAACTTAAAGATCGATACCTTACGGAATATATTTTAATGGGTGGTGATTGGAATATGACCCCTGATGAATGGACTGATAGATGGCCCTCAAGGACAGGTAGACCACAAAGAAATAACCTAATTATAGAATTATTGATAAACAACAATTTGACAGATATTTGGAGAGTAAGAAATCCGGAAATGAAAAGTTTTTCCTGGTTAAAGCCAAATGGAACTTGTAAATCTAGAATAGACTATTGGCTAGGAAGTGGCAACATTCTTAACCACACTGTAAATGCTGTGATGTCAAATGCACCTCTTTCTGATCATTGCTTTATTGAACTATGCTTAAAATCGGAAATTAGACAATCAAATAAAAGAACTTATTGGAAGTTCAATGCCAAACTTTTACAAAATGAAGATTACTGCAACATAGTCAAAAAAATTATAAAAGATATTATGGCTGACCGTTTAATTGTAGGATATATCAGTAAATGGGAATTCATTAAATTCAAGATTAGAAAATTTACTATTCAATTCAGTAAAAATATAAGTCGAAAGCAAAGAGAATATGAATGTAAATTATTCCAAGAAATTACTTATTACTGTAGTAAGGATGATCTAGATAGCCAAGAAAAGAGTAAACTTATGGAGTTGCAAACTAAATTAGATCAGCTCTACTTAAATAAAGCAGAAAGAGCCTTTGTGCGTTCACGCGCTAAATGGATAGAGGAGGGGGAAAAAAAATCCTCATATTTTTTTAATTTAGAAAAGAGCAGACAGAAAAGAAATCTTATATCTTCCCAGTTAATTGATGGTATTGAATGTGACGACCCTAAAATCTTGGAAAACGAAACTTATACATTCTATTCTAATTTATACTCCTCACAGTTCTCTCAAGCAGACTGTGATGCCTTTTTTGATCAAATAGATAATCTGATCCCCAAAATTAATGAATCATTTAAGGAAATTTGTGAATCTGACCTTAAAATTGAAGAATTAGATGCATCGATTAAGAAAATGGCGCTTAATAAATCCCCTGGTCCAGATGGGCTTACAGTTAATTTCTTCCAATTTTTTTGGGAAGACTTAAGGGAAATCTTATTCAAAGCTATACTGGCCAGTATTGAAAAGGGAGAATTGATGCCTAGCATGAAACAAGGATTAATTACATTAATTCCTAAACCAACCAAAGATAAGCGACAATTGGATAACTTAAGGCCTATAACGTTACTAAATACAGATTATAAAATTTTCTCTAGCTCAATTGCAACAAGGCTTAAACAAGGGGTTTCAAGTATAATTAGTGAGACACAATCAGGGTTTTTGAAAGACAGGAACATTCATAATAATATCAGATTGGTTTAAGACTTACTGGACTACAATGATCTAATTAGTGATGACAGTTTTATTCTTTTCTTGGACTTTTATAAAGCTTTCGATTCAGTAGAACATCCTTTTATTTTAGAAACACTAACTTGATTTGGATTTGGGAATAAATTTAGGAAGATAATAGATATACTATATAATGATATAAATAGCTCTGTGTCGTTAGGCCATGGCACTGGTAAAAGATTTAGCATTAAAAGAGCAATTAGACAAGGATGTGGAAGCTCTCCGCTGTTATTCATAATGGTTGTGGAGATGCTCGCAATTTTAATTAAAAATAGCAATGTGGCCGGAATTGAGATTATGGATAATTCGTTAATAATTAGTCAACTTGCAGATGACACTACTCTTTTCTTAAAAAATGAACATCAAATTCCCCTAGTAAAACAAATAATAACTACATTCTCAAAAGCTTCAGGCTTAAAATTAAATTTAAATAAATGTGAACTATTGGCGTTAAAGGAATGTCAGTCACAGTTTTTGTACGATATACAGGTGAAAAAGGAAGTAAAATATCTGGGCATCACAATTTCAAAAGATCACAAAGTGGTGGAAAAAGTAAATATTTCAGATAATGTTGACAAATGTAAGACAATCTTAAATAACTGGTTACAAAGAGACATCACAATTATTGGAAGAATATTATTAACCAAAATGGATAGTTTATCTAGATTTATATATCCAGCTTACTCTTTATCAATATCAAATAAAATCATTAAAACAATTAATAGCTTAAATTTTAACTTTATTTGGAGAAATAAATGCCATTATATATCTAAAGATGATTTGGTTAAACCATACATTGAAGGTGGGGGAAACGCAATTGACTTTGATGTAATGAATGATGTTTTGAAAGTGAAATGGTTAAAATCCTTCCTAAATAATCCGCACTCCATCTGGTTTTCTATACCAAGTAAGGTCTTTAACAAACTGGGAGGTATCGATTTTCTTCTAAAATGTGACTTTGAAATTACTAGGCTACCTATTAAACTTTCTGCATTTCATAAACAGGTCCTTCTTTATTGGAAAATGTTATTTAAACATAACTTCACTCCACATAATAGCCCAATTTGGAACAATAGATATATCCTAATGAACAGAAAATCTATTTTTATCCAAGATTGGCTTTCCAAAGGTGTTTGGGCAATTGCCCATTTTGTAGATAATGAAGGACATGTTCTAGAACATCAAGATTTTTGTCAAAAGTTTAATATCCAATGTTCTAAAAATAAATTTAATCGGGTTATAAGATCAATTCCACTGTCACTCAAAAACATAGTTGTAAATGATATAATATATTCTGGCATCTCCCCCAGGTTAAGACAATTATTTATAGAAGATATTCGATTTTGTGATGATAAATGCAATAATAAGTTTCTAAGATCTTCATTAAGGAATTTCTTCTATCCAAACTTACTTAGACGTAATTACATACTAAAAGATTTCCAAAGGGAAGAAATTGAAAAAATAAGAAGTGATTATATCACCTTCCCTATCGCTCCTAAAGGGAAAGAAGTCCAATTTAAAATTTTGAATAAAATTTACCCAACCAATAGACTCCTTGGGGATAGATTCAATATAGAAGCTGGTAATTGTGTATTTTGTGAAACAGAAGAGGAGGACTTAGACCATCTATTTTTTTTGTGCAATTTTATACAAATATTTTGGTTAGATTTTCATGCCTGGCTTTGTTCTAGTGGGATTCAAATTTCCCCATTTACCTTAAATATGATAATGTTTGGAGTGTTTTTGAAAGAAAAGAAAGTTAGTTATGGTGTTAATGTGTTATTAATTTTGTGTAAACAGTTTATACATAAATGTCTATTTTTTAAGACCAAACCAACACTAGCCTATTGGAGAAATGACTTAAAATTATTAGTTAAATCTTTGAATTTAGTTAAAAAGAAAAAAGGCTGGTTTGTTTATTTCCTTTGTAGAAGATTTTGAGTTAGTAAGTTAATAATCTATTAATTAGATGACCCCAGCTTTAGATGTTCTTTTTCTATTGTTTTCTTTTTCATATACGTGAAAATGTTGGATATGCATGTAATGATTATCTTTTGAATATATAATGTAAGGTGCATTTTGTTTGTATGTTACCTTTTCTAATAAAAAAAATAATAAAAAAAACTCCCACTTCCGGTAGCAACTACGGCAAACACGCAGGACAATATGTATGGCATGCAAACATTATGAACAATACAACATCTCCCTTTTTTTTTTTTTTAAGTCCGCCAGTGACATAGCTAGTATGCATTTAGAATGGAACATCTTGAATATGAAAGCACGAAACAGCCTGCTCAACAAGGTAATATGTCAAGTTACTGCGACATAAACTAACAATAACAATGCAACACAGGATATGAACACATTGGTACATCCGCTTGACATGTTTTTTTTTTAAATTTTTTTTTATTTTAGGGCAGCGATCCGCCTACACCCTTTACAATCACAGGTCTAGAATGACCCTTGGTTTGACCACTCGTCCTGATCTGGTGGTCAGGGTAGAGCTAGTGTCCCTGGTTGGTGTTGTAATGCCTCTGGATGGCGACAGGGGCTCTGCTTGCTGTTGAGCTGCACTATCTGGCTGGGTTACCAGATCGGATGTTGGTGCTGGAGGGGCCGCTTTGGTGCCTCTCAGGTGCCGTCGGTTACGCCGTATAGTCTGTCCTTCGCCAGTGCGGATCAGGAAAGAGCGGGCGGTCTCTGCAGGTTGGATGATGACAGCCGGTTTCCAGTTTCCAGACTTGTGCTGAAAACGAATGTGGTCACCGTGCTGCAGCCTCGGTAGTGGTGTGGCGCTGCGATTGTAGTAGTGCCTCTGACGCTCTTGCCTTTCCATCCGTGTTTTTTGCATGGCCGTCTGGCTTATGATGCGAGGCGACAGCTGGTGTCCCGTGATGGGAATCACTGAACGCAGACGTCGACTCATGAGGAGCTGCGCAGGTGATCTGAAGCCGTCGACTGGCGTGTTTCTTTGCTCCAACATAGACAGGTATGGATCAACTCCCTGTGCATGAGCTTTATCCAGAACTGATTTGGCGGTTTGAACTGTTCTTTCGGCAAGGCTGTTGCTTTGTGGGTACAAAGGGCTTGAGGTTGTGTGGACAAAGTCCCATGTGACTGTAAAATCCTTGAACTCTCGACAGCTATACTGTGGTCCGTTATCCGAGACAAACTTCTCTGGTATGCCATGCCTGGCGAATATGGCCTTGAGCTTTTTGATGACGGACCCTGCGGGGGTAGTGAATAGCCTTTCAACCTCGAAGTAGCGACTGTAATAGTCCACAACTACTAAGTAGTCCCGTCCACGCCATGTGAATAGATCTGAGGCCACGACCTGCCATGGTCTCTCAGGGATCTGGTGTGGAATGAGAGGTTCTTTGGGATTCGCTGCGCGCCGCTCCTGACATATGGAACAGTTTTCCACCGTGGCAGTTATATCTCTGCCCATGCCTGGCCAGAAGAGGGCGTCCCTTGCTCTCTGCTTACTCCTCTCAATCCCCATGTGCCCAGTGTGGATTCGCTCCAGCATATTGTTTCTTAGGGCTGTGGGCACTATGATTTTGTCACCTTTAAAGATGATGCCATGGAAATGCGAAATTTCATCTCGGAAATTCCAGAAGTCCAACAGGGTTTTGGGGCATTTTTTCTGTCCTCAGGCCAACCATCCTGCACGGTTTGCCTCAGCAGGGTGAGCTGCGGGTCGCATCTTGTTGCAGCCTGTATCTCTGAGAGTTTTTTGTCACTTACTGGGAGGCTGTTTATCACTGAGTGGATCTGATCTTCCATGCCTTCGCTCAGCGTGCTGTCTTGGTCGAGCAATGGTTTCCTGGACAGTGTGTCGGCCACAGGTATGTCTTTTCCGGGCCGGTGCACGATCTTTATGTCGTATCTCTGCAGCTGTAACAGCATGCGCTGCAGACGAGCAGGGGCTACAGAGATCGGCTTCTTCAGTATGTGCTCCAACGGCTTGTGGTCTGACTCGACAATGACTCTTCTGCCGTATATGTAGGTGTGGAAACGCTTGCATCCAAACAACACCGCAAAGAGCTCCTTTTCAATCTGTGCGTAGTTAACCTCTGTTGGGGTCAGTGTCTTTGAAGCATATGCTATTGGGTGTCCGTCCTGCATCAACACAGCTTCCAAACCATACTTCATGCATCTACCTGTAGCCGTATCTCCTTGGTCGTGTCGTAGTATGCCAGTATGGGGCCTGGTTCTCTGGTTATGAGGTCTTTCATTTGCTGGAAGACTCTGTCGTGATTCTGATCCCATATGAACTCCGAATCTTGCTTTAGCAGCTGACGCAGTGGTGCATTTACTTCTGATAGCCGTGGTGCAAATCTGGACAGGTAATTAGCCATTCCCAGAATTGTCTCGAGCTCGTTCTTGTTCTCAGGAGGTGGCATGTCTTTTATGGCCTGCAGTTTCTTTGGGTCTGGCTGGATGCCCTCGCGGGTGAGTTTTGTGTCCAAAGTAACTAACCTCTGTGGCTCCTATGACACATTTCTCTGGATTGAGACGCACTCCTCGCTCCCTTGTGCGCTCGAGCATGGCACGGAGGTTGTCGTCGTGTTCCTCCTTTGTCCTGCCAAACACGAGGATGTCATCCACGATGGCTACCACCCCATTGAGCCCTTCATATGTCTCATCGATTTTCCTTTGGAAAATGTCCTGTGCTGATATTATCCCAAAAGGAAGGCGCAGAAAGCGGTACCTGCCAAAGATCGTGTTGAATGTGGTGAGGAGCGATGACTTGGTGGTTAACTGGATGGCCCAATAGCCGGAGCGAGCATCCATGACACTAAAGTACTGAGCTCCTGCCAGCTTTGGTGTGATGTCATCCAGTGTTGGAAGCGGGTAATGGGGTCTTTTGATGGCTTTGTTTAACTCGCGAGGATCAAGGCACACTCTGAGATTCCCATTACGTTTCTCTGCGACCACCAGTCCGTTTACCCATTCTGTGGGTTCTTTTACTTTGGTGATTATGCCGGTTTTCTCCATGTCGTCCAGCTCCTGTTTCAGTCGTTCCCGCAGTGTGAAAGGGATTCTCCGTGGGGGGCACACGACGGGCGTGGCGTCCGGGTCAATGTGTAAGTCGCATTCTCCTGGGAATTTCCCTATGCCTTTAAACACATCAGCAAACTCCTCCATGACGCCTGTGATCTGCACTGACATGACCAGCTTGACTAGGTTTAGATCTAGGCATGCTCTCAACCCTAGGATGGGAGGCGCTGCAGTTTCTACTATATCAAAGGTCAACATCTTGTGAATGTCTTTCCATCTGCACTTCAACTGGCAGGTGCCTTTGATGTTGAGTTTTTCACCTCCATAGCCAGATAGTGTGCGTGTGGGCGGTGCCAAGCTGACCTGCTTGAAACGTTTCTTAAACAATCGGGCAGGGATGACGTTAGCAGTGGCTCCTGTGTCAAGCTTAAATCTCACGGTGTGATGACATGAGCCTATTTCTACGTCAGCGTAAGCCTGTTCATCAGCCTCCCCTTCATTGCACTTTGTTATGGAATCTATGAATAGCTCTGCTTCCTCGCTTGGAGTGTCAGGGTTGATAGAACACACCGGGTTGCGTTGGTTTGGTGCTTCTGAACGGCAAGCTTTGGCAAAGTGGTTCATTTTATTGCACTTTTTGCACCTCCTCCCTTTTGCAGGGCACTCCTCCTTCTGACTGTGTGCTCGTGCACATCTTCCACACACTTTTCCCATGTTATTGTGATGAGGTGCCCTCCTATGTTTCTGCTGCGTACTCTGGCGCTTAGTGGATACTGCATGCGCAGGCGCTGCTCCCTGCAGGTTTGTGTGTGGGTCGACCATGGCTTTCAATTGGGTTTGTGCGATTTATACGAGCGTGCCATGTCTATGGCTTTTTCTAGGGTTAAATCTGACCCTTTACTCAGCAGTTTTTCTCGGACTTGTGGGAAACTGGTTGCAAAGACAATCCTGTCACGGACCATTTCATCACTGTTCTCATAGCCGCACTGCTTGACGAGTAGCTTTAACTCCGTCACAAAGTGTTCAAATGACTCCCCTTCACCTTGGAGCCTTTCGTTAAACTTGTATCTGGCAAAAATGGTGTTCGTTTTAGGCATGAGGTACTGTTCAAACCTGTCGAGGTAGGTGGTCAGCTCTTTAGCTTCCTCCTCAGATAGCTGCCATGTGTTATAAATGTCTCTGCCTCTTTCTCCTACCCACAGAAGGAGATAGCTGCACTGGGTCTCCTCGGACTTGCCGCTTAGCGGGCCGCTAAACATTAGCTTCACATGTTGTACGAACCTCCGCCAGGCATCGGGAAGATTAGCCGAATCCCAGTCCATCCGTGGTGCAGGAACTCCTGACGAATCCATTTTTTCGCGCTGATAGTGGGCGTTTAGTTCGATATACTCTGACACCATCAAACTTATAAATAATTCTTCTTAGACCGCTTCATGAACCACCATTTCACTTTATTTACCGCTCGTCGGAACCACATAACCACTCCCACTTCCGGTAGCAACTACGGCAAACACGCAGGACAATATGTATGGCATGCAAACATTATGAACAATACAACACTCCTCCCGGTCCGGGTCCACCTCCTCTTGCTGCGGGGAGGACCCGGACGACCTCCCAGCCGAGGGAGCCGACCTCGCCCTCAACTTCCTGGGCGGCTTCAGCTCCTCCTCCGACCCGTGGACCTCGTCCTCCTGCGGGTCCGCGGGCGGCCTTAGTCTGTCCCTGGTGGACAAAGACCTGGACTCCTGCAGCGGGGTCAGCCTCGGCTCCCACTTCAACTTCCCGGACCACTGCACACCGGAGCTCAGCGAGATGATCGCTGGGGACTGGCTGGAGGCCAACTTCTCGGACCTGGTCTTCACCTACTGACCCAGCGCGGGTTCGGCTCCCGAGTCTGTCTCGGAACCGGTTCTGAGGGGTGATCCAGAACCAGTCAGGGAGCGGGGTGACGCTGCTGCCCGGGCTCAGTGCGCGGGGGTCGGCTGTGCTCTTGGCTCGGAGTCGCTCCCCGTGGTGGAGGAAATGAAACGACCAACAGGGTTTTATGGGTTTAGTTTTCAGTGTCTCGGGTCAGAACCAGGACCCGAACCCGGACTATGCATTCCCGCTCAGCCCCAACAGAACTCTGATTTCAGGACTTTTGCTGCAGGTTTCTGACCTTTTAACCATGTTTTAGTGAGTTTGCAGCTCATTTAAACCCGAACAGGAAACATTTTGATATTTACAAAAACGAGAAAACCAAACGTACCTCAGCTTTTTAATAAACTCAAAATAAAACTATTTTCAGGCATATTTTTGTACATTCAGAGGGAATGTCAGGCACTTCTACTTCCACTGTTTTTTTCTGAGCATGTGAGGGTTTGATTCCCTGCAGCCTGCCTTGCTTTAATGCCTTGCAGATGTTTTAAGGGTGTACAGACAGATGTTTACAGGGAGGACTGGTCAGATTGTACAGGTTGTGTAAAATAGTTTAGAAGTTTGTGTATTTCAATGTGAGCAGGAGAGAAACTGGATTTTCTGTTGCCTTTCTTATTATTTTTCGACCACTTCCATCAGCAGCACGTGTTTGTTTTGCTCATTATTTTTGTGCAATATGAAAGAAAAGAGGGTGGAGCTAAAAGGCCGCCACTAGTGTTTCTGATAGCAGATGAGAAAACGTGTAAACTCGTCCTTTTGTGATAAAATCTGTTTGTCACACTGAATAAATCAGCTGGAACTGAGTCTTCTCATTGATCCTTTAGATCATCAGGGATATAACCTGCTTCAACACACCTGATTTAAATCAGCAGGTGAATAACCGGCTTCTGCAGAGCCTGATGAGCTGCTGCACAGGGGAATCGGCTGTGTTGAATCAGAGAAACCACTAAAACATGCTGGGTACCGGACATGCAGGACCAGAGTTGAAAACCTCTGCTTTAGATGAACCCTGGGCTCCTATTGGCTGCTGCTCTGATCCTGGTTAAGCACCAGTTCTGGCTAAGAAGGCCAATACCGATCACCACCTATGATTTCTCTAAAACTTTTAACAGGAAGCAGTTTAATGGTGCTCATAACTTAAAGATGATAATGGAGTTAAAACATCTACAGAAGAAGGTTAAATTCAAAAGTCACTTTAAATTAATCCTTGGGCTGCAGCTGTTGCTGGGATTTCCTCCACAGACCACACACATGCTAAACGTCCCTGGGTATGTGTAGACCGGTAGTTTGTGTCTGATGGGCTGTGGACCAGTCTGGTGACTACAGCCGACACCATTTCCCTGCTGAGGGATACGTGGTGACCAGTATCAGCCTTTTGTACCAGATCGGTGCATTTCTGCAGCTAACAACATTTCATCTAACAAAGTTGTCTCGGATTCTGGGGTTTTTGTCCACGTCTCAGATTTTAAGAGTCAAAATTCATGACTGGGATTAAAATCTGTGAGATTTTCTGAATCTCAGGAACTTTGAAGACTTTCCAGAAGAATCTGATTTTCAAAATAATAGAATGTAACTGGTGCTCATATTACTAAAGGTTTGCTTTTGCCTCTCAGGAGTTACAGAAATTATGTTGAAGCCTTAAATGTCCACGGATCATCACAAAACTAGTTCAGCAGCTGATTGTGTTGCCATGGCAACCCATTTAATTTTCTACCATGGTTTAATGAGTTTGTTTTTAAATGAAACCAAATAAGAACTGCAGGACATTCCCACGTGTCACATTTTACTACTAAACAGTTAGAGAGCAGAATTGGTTCTGGTGATCAGAACCAGTTCTGCTCTGTCTCATTTCTGACCGACGGGTCCAAATGAGCTGGTTCAGGATCTGTTAAAAGGCCGCGATGACATGTAGGGTCATGAGTAGGTGTTGGACCTCAGTGAGGTCATGGAGCGGGATCTGAATCCAGAACATCAGAAAGCATCCAGCATCACTTCAGCCCAGAACAAGTTGGTTCTGATCGAGGAAACAACACAAACATCAAGTTTGGATGTTTAGACCTGCAGTCTGTTACCAGGAGACAGAACCAGGTTCAGGTGTGTTTGTTTCAGAGCGTCTCCACATCAGAACCCTGGAACTAGAACCCAGATCCCAGAGGTTCTGAGGAGCTCCCATATTTAACCTAATCCTGGTGTGTGTGTGTGGGTGGGTGGGTGGGTGGGGGGGGGGGGGGGTAGGCTAATGATCTTTTAAAGAAAAGCGTCTGGACTTCTTTGAGTTGCTTGAAGACGTTTCACCTCTCATCCGAGAGGCTTCTTCAGTTCTAAGGTCAAATGGTGGAGAGTCCCAGATTTAAACCCAGTGGGAGTTTCCCCCCGAAGAGGGAACAAAAGACCCCCTGATGATCTTCTATGAGCCAAGGTGTGAGGGTGGGTGTGGGTCCTATTCAGCCAGAGTTTCGGGTGAGCTCATTGTGAAGCCTGGCCCCACCCTATCATGTGAATTCCTGAGGTCAGATGGCCCAGGATATGCGTGGGCGTTGAGGCATCTGGGAAGGGATCTCAAAACTGGATTATAGATGGCAGACAGTTGGTGTCGTAAACCACCGCCTCTGTTCAAAGATGGTTGCTCACAGTGGACATAAATGGCTTCCTTTACTCCTCTTTCAAACCATCTGTCCTCTCTGTCCAAAATGTGAACGTTGGCATCCTCGAAAGAGTGACATTTGTCCTTTAGATGCAAATGAACTGCTGAGTCTTGTCCCGTGGAGGTGGCTCTCCTATGTTGTGCCATGCGCTTGCGAAGTGGCTGTTTGGTTTCTCCGATGTAGAGGTCTCGGCATTCCTCGCTGCACTGTACAGCATACACCACATTGTTCAGTTTGTGTTTAGGAGTTTTGTCTTTCGGGTGAACCAGTTTCTGTCTGAGTGTGTTGCTGGGTCTGAAGTACACTGGTATGTTGTGTTTGGAGGGGTAGGATGCAGGCGCTTGGCCCTGTCTGACCCCATCCGATGTTTCCAGTGTGTGAACCAGTTCTCCCAGATGCAGAGCCAACAGGCAGCAGAACCTGAACGTGTTCAGATGTTTTATTAGTAAATAAATCTGCTTCATCTGATCCCATCTGGATGAAATTTGGTCTTGGATATTCAGAGCGGTTTTCCATCCGGGTGAGGTGACTCCTATCGTCGCTGCTCTCTGATCAGATGTCTGGCAGCAGATCAAAGGCAGCTGCAGCACTAAGCTGGACCATTTCTAGCCTGATAAATCTGTGGGATAATCAAGACCAACAGCAGAGCATTCTGGGTGAGGAGACGGTGAGGTCACGCTGAGGTCAGGGAGCCTCCTAAAGGGTTCAAACTTTAACTCTGATGTTCCTCTGATTCCAAACAGGAAACATCTCATACGGAAATGATCGGATCCGGGAATCAGATTATCGCACAAAGGTGAGCCGGAAAGGAAAACCTCTTAAATGGATGTGAGCAGAGATGATGGAAGTTTTCAGCATGAAAATATTCAAATGAATGAGAAATAAAGCAAGTTTTATTCTTTTTCAGTTAAAATATGATTTGTTTATGGAAGCAATGAAGCAGGTGAGCTGCTGAAGCTCCTCCCTACAGGTGTACGTTTCTCCTGAGGAACATCCACGTGTCACACCTGCATGGTCCTGCAGAAGCCAGAACGTGCAGCTTTAACTCTGCACCTTATCTGCTTCCTCTTGTTGCTATTTGCATACGTTTGCCCTTTTATCTAGAGGGGAACGAGGAGCTCACCGTTGCTGACGTCCCCTTTACCTGGAACTTCTTATCAAACTCCAGAGCGCCTGACTCGCTGCAGCAGAGCAGAGATGATACTACTGCTGAAGTTCTGCTTCAGGTGCAGCTAAAGGCCAAAGCGCTCCTACATTTCCCATCATGCATTTCAGTACGGTCACCCCTATGTGGGACAGAGAAGCCTTACTTAGCATAAAGAACAGACAGCGCACTACTGGGGGTCAGGAACTTTGGTCACGAGGGCCACTGACTAGCATGTTTTAGTTGTTTTCCTGCAACACAACTGATTTTAATCAGCAGGTGATCAACAGGCCGAACAGGTGGTTCAACCATTCAGTCAGGTGTGCCGGAGCAGGAGAACATGCTGGATTGTGGCCCTCCAGCTCCAGGGCCGGAGTTCAGAGAGATGTGGACTGAGCTGCTTAGCTGCAGAAATGGAATGCGGCCCTTGTGGTCACACCTGCACTAGGCATTTTCTCTGATACTCATCAGGTAAGGAAGAAACGTTTGATCGGGAACAGGTACAATAACAGCCTGGTATCTGGCGCCACCTGCTGGAGACTGTTTTAGTATTTCAATTAGCAGAAAGTGGAAGTGTCTTTTCAAAGTAAAAGGTCATTCAAATGGCCCAACATGAAGAGTCGGACTAAATCTTTTATGTTAGAAACCACATCAGTCCCAAATATCTCAGGAGGTTCAATTCAATTCAATTTTCAATTTAAGTTTATTTATATAGCGCCAAATCACGACAACAGTCGTCTCAAGGCACTTCACATAAACATTCCAATACAGGTCAGGTCATTAAGCCAATCAGAAAAGTTTGGTTCTAGGCCAAATTTTCCAGAGGGGCCACAGTGGGGCCAGTATTTTTTCATGAGGGCGCAAGAAAAAAAGGGAAAAATTAGTGCAATATCAAAATATTTTTTTTGTCGTCGCCATATGACTAATTTTGTGCTTGTGCACAATTTTGCCAAAAGGAAATTCATTGATGTCAGGAAAATAAACTGTATTGCTTTCCTTCGTCTCTCAGCGTCTTTTCCGTTAGTCGTCCTCAAGAATTTCTTTGGGTCCCATTTAAACTATTTTTAATCTTTTATTCAAAAATCCACCGGGTAAACAGTTCTGTCCACAGAGTGTGCTGCGCTCTAAAGGCTCTGTTTGAAATGCTGCAGCGCATTAGTTCCTGTCTCTGAGGCAGCGCGGGAAAAAAAGATCTGATCTCTTCAGCACAGGGGCCATAACAGGGGCCAGGGCCGGTTCTATAGGGGCCCAGGCCCCTGTGGGCCCCTGTTTAAAACCGCCAATGTATATAAGGAACCCAGCAGGTTGCATCAGTCACTAACTAGTGTCAGTGACTTTACAGCAATCCTCATACTAAGCAAGCATGCAGCAACAGTGGAGAGGAAGACTCCCTTTTAACAGGAAGAAACCTTCAGAGGATCCTGGCTCAGTATAAGCAGCCATCCTCCACGACTCACTGGGGATGGAAAAGACAGAACACTCACACACACACCAAGTTTTGTTTCTATGGTTACAATGTGATTTCTTAGTAAATATTCTATTTGGTGAGAGATAAATTTTATTGTATTTATCCTAGTGAATCTATAATTAAACAGGTAAACTAGTAGTAGCACATTCAATGTCAAAAAGACAGTAAAATGTTATTATCAGGAGAGGAAGAATGATTAACTGGTTAGCAGCAAGGTGCTAGCTGATGGCCCCCCTCCATGAGGCCACCACAGCTCAGCAGAAAATCATTGTAGCTTCTTCTGGGGAGAAAAACACTTACAGAAAAAGTAAAGTTAACAGCTGAAATAGCAGGAAATAAGCCAGTTAAAGAGCAGATTGTAGAAGAAAGTAGTCGAGTGTGGAAAGTGGTCAGTGTGTCCTCCAGCAGTCTAAGCCTATAGCAGCATAACTACAGAGATAACTCTGGGTAACTTAGCCTTTTATGGGCCATTCCCATCTGTACCGGGTCGGCCCGGGCCGGGTAGCCCCAGCCTGGCCCGGTTGATTCCACACATCCTTGCCTTAAGCCCATGTGGGCTGATTCTACCCACCAATCAGAGGCTTGCTCTAATGGAAGGTGTGAATTTGCTGTCAGCAGTGGGTGTGTTGGCCCTGGTCGGCCTGAAGCAGACCCCCTCGAGAAGAGGGCTGAGAATGAGCCTTGGTTGGCCCGGAAAAATACCAGGCCACCCAGATATGTAAACAACCTACGCTACCCGGCCCGGGCCGACCCGGTACAGATGGGAATGGCCCATTAGATGGATGCATGTTGGAGGAAGGACAAGGGAGAGTCGTCTTTACCGACTGTACACTCCACCTCTCTTTACTCCCCCACTTGTCCTGATCTGGGTTAACATCAGATTTTAACCATAGGCCCTATCAAATAAACATGTTTTAAGCCTAGTCTTAAAAGTAGACAAGGTGTATGCCTCACAGACTAAAGCTGGGAGCTGGTTCTACAAAAGATCTGCCTCCCATCCTATTTTTAGATATTCTGGGAACCACCAGTAAACCTGCGGCCTGAGAGTGAAGTGCTCGGTTAGGAACGTATGGAACAATCAGGTCACTGATGTATGATGGCCCTTCTTTCTGCGACCCCTCTACACCTGGTTCCGTCAGCGAGTTCCACGCTGTGCCTCTCGGACTCAAAGTCATCGTCGAATACCCGAAACTTTCTCAGATCCGTGACAATATGAGATGTCGCTCCAGTATCCACCATTATACCCCTCGCTCTGTCTGTCCGGACCTCTCTGTCCGCATCTCTTAGTCGGAAGGCGTACTCCTTATTGTCCTGACTCACAGCCGTCCGTGCGTCGTCCCACCGGTTCCTCCTCCTGCACTGGTCTCCATTATGTGTGTTGTTCTTGCAGATGCCACACCATTTTGTGCGATAAGACTCTCTGGCTTTATATCCCTTTTTGCCACACCTGTAGCACACTAGGTCTGTGCTTCCTGTACCATCAGTGCTTCTTTTTCCCGAGTCTGACCATGCCTGTGCAGAACAAGCCTTTGGCTTCACACATACCTTCATGACATCACCTTTATCTGGTGCTGTTGCTCATATCTTTTCGGTCTCTTCGTAGCTTCTTAACCTGCTTTTGAAGTCTGTAAAATTCATGGTGCCATCACTCTAGGTTACATGTATGGAAAAGGGTTTATAAGATGCAGGTAATCCCTTCAAAACCATGGCAATCAGCAGGCCATCACTTTGTGTCTCACCGGCATTTCTTAATGCGGAAATGGCTGATTCTGCCCTCAGAACATCATCCGTAATGCTCTTGCTGTCCAACTTCTGCAACGACGTCAGCTCCGTATACAGGCTTATAATGCGAGGTTTTCCTTTACCTGCATAATGATCTCTCAGGATTGCCAGGGCTTTCCGCCCATCATCTGCTGCATCCCGCATCACCAATAACAGGCTTTTGTCATCCAAAAACTGTATTAGCTCTGCATAAGCCTCTGCATTTTTCGATACATCATCTTCATTTTCATCGTCTTCATCCTCGGTTTTCAGGACCACGTCTTTTAATCCCTGGAGGCGGAAGTGACCGAGAAACTTTGTCTCCCACAATTCATACTTCTCTTCATCTCCATCAAATATTAACCTCGACAGCGCAAAAAACCCCCCAAAAAACTTGGGATCTTGTAGGCGTGGCGGTGGGATTTCAGCCGTGGCGGGCCGCCACAGCTACGCCTATGTAAGGGAAACCCTGCCTTTGTTAGGCTCTTCTCTTAAAGGAACTGTGCAGAGTATTATAGCAGATAACTTAAGGAGCCCACAGTATTGCAGGCTTTATTCAAAACATTTCAGGCGATTTCTACTGTCGATTTTACACAGCTAAGCGATGTGATGTTGAGTCTAACACAGTTGCCCCTGGTGCTTTTGGTTTGCGAACTAAAGAACAGCATCAAGAGCATATAAAAACAGCTCTTGAGACAAATAACCATTGTTTTGGAGTTAAACAAGAGTGTATTTTCACTAAGTACCTTACTTATTTCCATGTTCTGACTGGTTTCCCTCCTGATGAAGCCCATGATGAGTTTGAGGGTGTTGTACCGGTGGATTTGGCTTGCTGTTTGTCAGCATTGATTTCAAAAAAAGCATTTTACTGTTGATGATCTCAATAAAGCAATATTGGCCTTCCCTTATAAGTGGTCAGATAAGACAAATAAACCTCACATCTTACCACAAAATGTATCTGCTCGAAAAACTGTGGGGGGCAATGCCCACGAAAATTGGAGTTTGTTGAGACTTCTACCTTTTTTGATTGGGCATTTGGTGCCTGAATATGAACATGCATGGTTGGTGTTAATGGATTTAAAAGATATCGTGGAACTTATTGTTGCTCCGACTCATACTGATGAATCCATTTCCTACCTTGAAAGCAAGATAACTGAGCACAGACAAAGATACCAGGACCTGTTTCAAACAGCTAGACTTCTACCAAAGCACCACTTTTTGGAACATTACCCCTATTTAATAAGGTGTTTTGGTCCTTTAGTTACTGTCTGGGCACTGAGGTTTGAAGCTAAACATAGCTACTTTAAACAAATTGTGAAGCATACTAGTTGTTATAAAAACACCACTGACTCTGGCTTCAAGACACCAATTCATGATAGCATTTCACCTAAACCCACCCTCCTGTGGTAAAGCTTCTCTTCATGTACCCAATGTGTCCTCATTTCCAGTAGATCTTTTGAATCAAGCAATAGCTTTGCTTATCAAATCTAAGTACCCTGAAACAACTGAAATCCATTTAGCTAAGTTTGCATCCATGAAAGATATACAGTACAACACAGGCATGATAGTTGTACATGGGTCAGCTGGTGGTATGCCGGAGTTTGCTGAGATCATTCAAATGTGTGTCATTGCCAATGAGTTGATCCTCATTGTGAGATTGCTACATGGATGGTACACTGACCACTACAGAGCCTTCGAAATAACCCCTTCACCAACCAGAGAGACAAAGCTTGTGCAACTTAAAGATCTGGCAGATATCTATCCACTGGCGGATTATATTGTTGGCTCAAGACGTATGGTGGCCTTAAAAAGGCACATTGTCTTCAAAGGTTTGTTAATTAGTATGTCTATCAGTTTCTATGAGTTAAACTAGTTATCAAGTAAACCATAATTAATATTCAGGGGCCATCATTATGGATGTTTCAATCAATCGACCAATTATCAAAATCTGTCAATTTTTGTGAAACATGGTCACAAATTCCAATCCATGCCTTTCAGAGCCAATCACCTGTCACTCATCGCCACTTTGTAGCCGGCAGAGACCTTGTGTGCAGCATCACTCTTCCTCTCCGTTCGGTTGTGAATGTGTGCAGCAGTTCCCTTTTAATCGATTGACTCGGTACAACAAAGGTACTATGGGACATCACACCCTCGTGTGGCCTGGCTGAATACTCATCTAATCATGCCTGTAAGGCTAATGACTCTGCAACCGTGTCACTGTCATTCCCCGGTTCTTACGCTCTTCACCTCGCTGAGAACAAACCTAAGAAGCAGCTGCGCTAGTGAAAGATAGCTTAACCGCTCACTGACTGGACTCTACTGCCTTCTGGCTAGCGTTCTCGCCCACCGAGTGCTATCTTTCATGGCTTTTCAGCTTGTTTGCCTTTGTTCCATCAGGTGTACCACTCCACTGTGTGTCTTGCAATGAGCACCGCGTTGGATATCACTTCACTGAAAGCCGCTTCGCACCCCTGTCTTCAGGACTGTGGATTCTCTCTTCACAAGAAGGACCTACACGAAGCATTCCCGGTTTGTCTGGGAATTCTCCACATCAGGAGAGCTCTTGTAGACCCGGAGGCATGCGAGTTCTGTCGCCAACTCTGCCGTCCCACGCTCGAATGGCACGTAAAGTTTCTAAAATGTCTCCCGGGAGACGCTGCAGTAGGACCCCATGCTTTCCCGTTCAGCCCCGGCTTCGCCCGGCTCTGACGTGGACAGACTAGCGATCAATGTCCCCGCTATTAGCTGGGCAGATCAGATGGAGATGACGGACAATTTAACCGGACCAGACCTAGAGGCTTCTCAGTTTCCTCCTCTGGAAGAGGATGAAGGAGACATTTTGGACATTTGCTCTTATGGTCACGACCTACTCGAGGACGAGGAGGTCTTCTTAGCGGTGGTGTGTGCAGCTCCAGGCGCTACCTCAGCCTCCGAGCTACGAAATTACACTTCTTTTCTCCCGCTCTGCTGGCGTGCAGCGGAGAGGCTCAAAGTAGACCGGCCCGCTCCTGCACCTGCACAAAAGAGGTCCCACTTTTCTGGGTTTTACCTCCCCTCAAAACCAGCAGAGGTAAAGAATAGGGCTGAATGATTTTAACAAAAAACTGAATTGCAATTTTTCTAGCAGAAATTGCGATTTTGGTTCAATTCACGATTTTCTGCAAACAAAGGTCCAACATTAGCCTGCCAAGCAATCCTGCAGATTAAGTGAAAATATGGTCTAGATTCTAATCTAGTACAACAAATCATTCACATTTATATTTACTATTTAATCATACAATAAAAACAGTTAAAGCTATTAATATTTTCTCCCATTAATTTTTTAATGTGTTTGTGAAGCAACTTGTGTTTGTGCTTTTTATCTAGAGAGGAGCTTTATGAAACATGTTCTACGCCAAAAATGCATGGAGGAAATCTGTAGGTAGAAATAGCTTTTAAATGTATTAAATAACAAATGCACACAGTTTTTCCTGCATTACCAAGGCAGGCTGGCTGCACGTTTTTCAAAGCCGTTTGATACGCATTCAAGCACGCATTCTGACACCTTAGCTTAACATTCAAACCATTTTTAAAAGAGAAGTTGAGCTTTCAAGTCAATTAGAATGCGCGACTCTGCACTCGCGCTGATTAAGCATAAACCAAGCTTTAGAAATCAGCCTGAACCTGCTCCGATGTGGGAGGAGTCTCTCTCTCCATTACTCAACTATGTTTTCTATCTCGCTCTGTCCCGGGCTCACCTACGGTGCCGTTGTTATCGGCTCTAGCAGCGCTGTGTGTGGAAACATAAAACAGGGAAAATAAGCTGAACATGCAGCTCTGTCAGCTGTGGAGTTGGGCTCGGTTCTGGATGGTACATCCCACTCCCCTCCCCTGCGCTGGCATTTGCCGTCGCCATAATAGAGAGAAAACTTCAGATGTAAAAAAAAGAAGAAAAAAAAGTTACACAACTGATCCTGGATCAGTCAAAACCCCAGCTTTGACGGTCACGTGATCGTGCTGTTTGAAATCGCAATTTCGGTCAAAAACGATAGATCGTTCTGCCCTAGTAAAGAACTTTCTACCACTGTACCTGGATTTTGTGGCTGAGCTCACTGCATCCTAGGCCAAGCCGCTATCCACCTGCACCTCAGTCCCGGGTTACGGTCAGTTTTTGAGCCTCGACGACACCAAAATGGCAGGATTGGTTAACCTCCCTCCAATGGAGCCCTCTCGTGCGGCTTACCTGGCCCCGACCTGCAATAATAGAGTAAGCGGACAGACTATGCCTCTTCTCATCTGCACCGCGTGCAGGCCTCCACTGCCCACACTTTGTCTGGCAGACCTTGGAGCAAGGGTCCCACCCGACAGCCCACAGACCCCCCTCATCAATGAGGTACAGGTCACGTTAGACTACATCCTGCGAGCGGCCCGAGGCGTCGCCCTGCTGTTGGGAAGAGGTGTGGCCTCGACTGTAGTGGCTCAAAGACACTTCGCAACCACTAGTTGAGTAATCCAGGGCTATGCACCAATTTTAGGCCTAATTGCCCAGCTCTATTCTGACTGAATCATTCATGCTTTGCTGCATGTAGATTCTCAGTCATTGTGAACATGTCTCATCCTTGTGATTGGTATCAGTGATAGGTATCTGAGATCTGTATTGGTGATTGGCAGCAAAAAACCTGATCAGAGCATCCCTAGCTATTAGATCAACGTGAAAACTATTATTTATTTTGGGATGTAGACTGGGGGGAAATTGGTGATCCGAGGAACCCTCCTATTATTAGATCAAGAAAATCGACGTGTTTCGGTCACGTATGACCTTTGGCAGGGCATCTATTATTAATTTTTTTATTGTGCTGTGTGCTTTTACATCAGATTTTATATCATTTTGTGACACATGTTACTGTCTATTTGTAGATTTTTTATTATGTGCTTTTTGTCATTTCAGATTGAAAACAATGAATTCACCCTGCATACTGAAAGTTATCCTGGTGGATAACACTAGCCAGAGGCTAATACTTTCAAATGGACTTCCTCAGTCTGTTCCAGAGCTGATGGAGGAAGTGCAACGTCAGTGTGGACTGACATACAACCTCAAATTACAATTATGGATTCACTCTTTGACAATGACTTTATGAATCTGACATCAACATCTGAACTACAAAACAGAGGCACAATTAAGGTAGTTGATCTCTCCGAAGTTGGGTTTTCCCAGTCTTCTTCCTTAACCGCTGGATGTCACCACAAGCTGTAGAGAAAAGATCAGCTTCAAGTTTTTCTGGTGTGAGCTGTCCTGACATAGAGCACCTTCCTCCTGCCGAGTCTGAGCAGTCACTTTCAAGGTTGCAATGGCCAGCCAAGTTTTGTGTGCCAAAGTTTGCATTTGATTCTGAGTTCAAACTTGAAAAAGCTAATGCTGAATACAGGGAGATAAAAACACTTCTTATCCCAGACTGTAAATTATTGTCAAACATTCTGGATTGTCTTATTCAAGAAATTGTTTGTTATGGACTATACATAACTGATAACCAGTTCAGCTGCGTGGGAGAGGCCCTCATCAAGAAGCATCCTTGTCTGCTAGAGCGAGGTTCAATAACTGGATACGCTGCACTGTAATTCCCAATAGTGCTTCTTACTAAAATGATGTCAGTTATTTTCACTCACTTTAGCTAAATAGTTATACTTACTTTTATACAATTAGTTAAAACCCCAAACTAACAGTGTGATGTTAAAACTCATTCATAATTAGTATAATTGTGTTTATCTTTTCTTTGGAGTAATGTGCTTTTAAACTGTTTAAGTTGAGGTCGCTCATTTCAAACAAAAAAATAACCCCTCCCTTTTGCTTCTCCTACGTCATCACTGAGCCTTGCACACGGAGATGCTAACACAGCTCTGGGTGCTATGCCACCGACAACAGCAGCGCCAGCGGCCATTAGAGGCATTTTTCGGCACGGAGGAGAATTTTAACCACATTGCCAGAATTACAAGGTAACTGTGTTTTTGTTTAAATGCTTGAACAGACGTTGCAGGTTAATCAGACTACTTAGCTGATGTGTAGAAAAACGGAGCTTGCTAGCTCAACTCGAGACTGATTGTTTGAAGCCCGCCTTAAATTTGACGGTTTTTGGTAGTTGTTACTACCTACATTTTCAAAGCTACATCGCACAGAACTTAACTATATTATCTTTAAGAGTAAAATAACGTTTTTTTAATTCCAATCTGAACTTTCTAGTCCTCGTGTTTTCTTAACACAGCCTACATGGTTCCTTTGAGATGCCCGCCTGTACAAATCTAAAAAGTAACGGTTAGAGTTATATTTTAGTTTAGTTTAACCTACCCTTTCACTGAACTTAACTTCATATTACTTTAAATTGTAAAATAAAGTGTATTAATTTCTATCTTAACGTTCTAGTTCTCGTGTTCTTTACATGGTTCATTTAAAGGCCCCGTGTGTGAAATTCACAGAAATCATAGTAAAAAGATCCGACTCTTTAGCACCACGCAGTTTAGAGTCGGTATTGCAGCTATTGGAGCCCCCGAGGATCAAAAAGGTTTTTTTTATCATTATTTAAAACTTTATTAACAAATATAACAAATACAATACAAAATCGTGTTGCTGTAAACGGCAGCATGTCATCATCTAATTCCAGCTTTCAAGTCAGCGAACAGGTTAGTTGTTTTCATCTAACTTATTTTATTAATTTAATCTAAATAGGTTTTGAATAAGAAAAACTTTTATGTCAGTTATGTTTGCTAATCGCAAACGGCAGCTAGTTAGTGATGACTTCTGACTACAAAAAATGACAATATTTTGTTCATTTTATTTGAGAAATGTTATATTTCTATTTGCCATTTTGGAAATATACAAGGTAGTGTAGTCTGTAATTGTTTTCTCTCCGTAAACAGAGTCAGATATCATCCGATGGTTCATCAGTGGAGACAGACAGAGGACGAGGGAGAGGAAGGTTACATCTCCATAGTTTTGCATTACATTAGTGAGCTATTAATTTACACTCTTACAGGGTCAAGTCATGAAACAAAAAATATGTAATTTTCTGAAAGACATAAGAAATAAAGAAATTAGTACAGATGCACTTTTAATTGAATTAACCTTATTCAGAGTTTGAACAGACAAATTTGGAACACATTTTAATCTTGAAACATGATTTTACACACTTTAGGATAATAAAGAATAGATCTAACGTAAAAGACTGTGCAGAATTTATGTGCAACTTCAAGTTAAAAGAACAACATGTTAGCACAGTAGGAAAGACATCAAAGTGCAATATCTACATTTTTATGTACATTACATTAGTAACACGCAGCAGGTATAGAATACTCCATGTAAATGTAGACAAGATCGTCACTGGAGGCCTGTAGCTGTGTTGAGTTCTGATACTGTGAAAAAAGTATTGTAAGACAAGTGTAGGCAAAGAACTGAGCTGTAGTCAAAGGATGCTAAAATGACACATACCAAGACCTCGGCTGACTTGGATCTGCACTAGCTCCGAAATAGGTGGTGGAGCGATGGGTGGCACAAGACCGAGCCGTCTGGGGTCATCATCCCTCATTGATCTGGTACGAGGCATCCAGACTCCTCTCGCCAACCTCTCGTTGATTATTTTTGATTGGAGTACTGGAATGTATTCGTAGCCCTTTTCTGATTTTAGTGAATACACACTGTACCTTCTGGCATTCTTATTGTACTTCCGTTTGAATCTAAAAAATAGGACAATTGCATAATGAATTTCTGTCACGACAATGGGACAAACTTAAATAACGTGTAGTAACGTTAATACAGCTTTTTAATTGTAAGTGGTAGGCATTATTTTGGCTCAACTCTGACTGAAAAAAAAAGGTAAAACCTACATTAGTTGGCCTTCAGCATTCCTGATTGCTGGTCGATTAAGGTGAAAGTTATAATCCAGTGCTGCAAGGAGAACTCTGGCTTCATACACTTTGTAGGGGAAGGCTTGACGAAACAGCATACATTTGATATGATTTTTTTCAGTGATGCTTACCCATTGTACACTGATAGCTGTGCCCTTGTAGGAGATTTTTTTGTGAAAGGGAGCACGACTGCCACATACTTCAGCTTTGTGGGTTAAAGCGGTGCACCTGTCCAATGGCAGGGTTATAAACTCAACAAGCTGCTTCAAGCAGTTCTCATACACCACTGCTGCTCGGACACCAACGATGTCTTCCGCAACAATGACCTTCTCTGTTCCTGGCAAAATTGGCACATCAACATCAGCCAAGCACTCCTGAGGATCATCTCCACAACCTTGTAGGTCATGCACTGTCTCATCAAGGCCAATTATAGGAAGACCATCTATGGAAGGAGCTGATTTTAGTGCACCACCCATTCTAAGGGAGAAGAACACAAAGTTTTGGAGGAAAAGAATTCCAAAGGATGACACAAAATGAAAATTAATCACAATTTATAACTCACCGTATAGATATTGGAGGAAGATACTCATCATCTGAGCTGTCATCCCTCTGTTCCGCACTACTCATATTCTCCCTGTCCTCCCAGTCAATTCTGTAAATGTTTTTAGTAAAATATCTGTATATCAAGTCTGACAATACACAAGCAGTAGAGTAAACAAGGAGTTAGTGTAACTGACACACTGTTCATGGGATCATTGAAGACATCCTCATCCAGGTCATCTTCAGAAATAACCATGTCATGCACGCTTAGAGAAAAACAGAAAATGCTCATTATTATAATGAAAATAGATTTTGTGGCTATAATCCTACAAACAACATATGGATTACCTTTGCTGAAGGCTTTCAATTTCTGGTGTTCCTGTGACTCCACTCAAGTGTTCATCTCTTATTTATAGGAAAGAATAAAATAAAATGAAAAAAAATTTAATTGTAGTATAACAATTTGAAATTAGCTATGAGGTTTTTTGGAAAAAACTTGCTTTTCATTTCCGCTTGAAATGCTGGACAATGGTGGATCTTCCATTGATCTATGTTTCCCCTTCATGGGGGTAGATGTTGTGGTGGCTAGAGTCCTCTCATAACTGTAAATCAGTAGAAAAATTCCAAATTTATTTTATTACACGTGTGTGCTTGTATTATATAACACACACACACACTTAAACAAAAACATGCACGATCAGATATTATACTTGTGTTAATCTTTTACAGAGTTTGTACATAACATAGAATAGAAACTTCATTTTTCTGACATGTCACATGAAAGGGAAATTAGTCCCTCAGCAAATACAGGATTCAACATCATAATTTCACATATACGTCAAGTCGATCGAGCGTGGGGGGGAAGGTGCTGTGCTGCAGATCATCTCTGACAAAAATTTGTGTGAAAATGCCAGTGTGGTGTTTAGTTCTGTGTGTGTAACCGTCGGTAACGAACCTGTGACAATGATTACACAAAGTGTGTTGTGTAATTGGAGCGGGCAGCCGATAATGTTGTGTTTCTGTTCTGGTTGCTCGTCACGGTCACGGAGCATGCGGTAATCTCCAAAAACGAGCGGTGTGGTATCGATCGTTAAATCATTAAATATGTATACGAAGGCGCATAAACAATAAACAAAAAGAAATGCTTCTGAATTTTAAGATGGTGTGCTACATTTTTGGCACTAGTTAGCATGAGCTGTTTCCCAAACTCTAGCTTACTCCACACAAACTTTGTGTCACAAAGCACACAACTACTACAATGAAGAAATTAAACACACATTTTTAACTTACCTGTCCAAAAGGAAGGTAGCAAGCTCAGCGTGTCTACTGAATCCCTTTTGTAACATGAGGTCTCTCCCATCTTGGGAAGTCAACTCCTATATTTACTCTGGTTTTCTCATGACGCCGGTCTTGTTCACTTTTCAAAATCCTTTTTCTTTTACTTGGATGAGACAAACTATCCCGTTTCTCAAGTTTGCTTGTAGAATATGTGTGATCCTCCATCGCTAGAAGTACGGTGTGGCTAGTTTCTTCTTCTTAGTTACTTTGTCAGACTGCATGCTTACAAGGCGCACTTCTGCCCCCTGCTGTTTCTTTGAGGTTACATCATTTAAAAACGCAAACATCAAATGCAAAGCTTAATATGTTGTATGTCCCTAAAAGGTCACTGTATTTTAAGATGGCGCATGCCATATGGAGCACCGGTCTGCTTCTTTTGTCTAAAATATTAAAATATAAAGCTAATAATAATGCTTAGAATAAATGCTTGTTTGAATTATCATTAAAAAAAAACAAATTTGAGAATGTGATACAAGAAATTTGATAACTTATAAGATGAAATATCACACATTGGGCCTTTAAGATACCCGCCTGTATTGATTTAAAATATAACGGTTGGTGGCTTATTTTAGTTAGATGGTTGTTGCTAGTCTATCTTTTTAAAGCTTCACACAGTAAAGTAAGTTTAGACATTTATAGCGTAACTTTTTCTAGTCCTTATGTACGATTCATTTTAGAGTATACGACAAGACCGCTGGTAAAAAATTTAAATATAACCATGGGCGCCATTTTAGTAAAAACTAAGTGCTGAAACTTTTTCCAAAATTAATGACATAAAACTTAACGTTTAAATTATTGTTAGTAATTTCTGACTGCACTTTGTAACATTCAAGGATTTTTTACACCACATGTGTGAAAAGGGTAGATTAATTTCATTCTAACTGTAATAAAAGTAGCCGTGGGCAGCACGGGCAGAATATCTTGCCCTCCGGTCAGAACCTGAACACACCACCAGTAGGCAACGACTTATAAAAGACACACTTTATTGCACAATCAATAATAAAACACAACGATAAAACACCATGGCCCAAGCCCTCTCTTCTAAAACCAACTGTCCAGCATGAGTCACATAAGCAGCGGTACTTAGCTGTCACGGATGGTGTGACCCCCGTCCCCGGGGTCTGAGCTTCCAACGCCATCCAACGCCCCGGGGTGTAGCTTGCGAGGACGGCGGGTAAATCCACAACATAAGTCCACTGCCAGAGTCCGTAGCGGCAGATGTCGGCGCGGCCTTGGCATCACCTATGCCCAGCCCTAACTGTCTAAAGAAGGCGACCAGCCTTCCCTCCTGGCGCTGGAACACTAAACACCTGTTCAGCTATCTTCGTCGCCGGCAGCCCTACCCGGCTGCGAACGACCCCACCCCCCAAAGTCCGATGCCACAATGACAGGTCGACCACGCACCCCTCTCAGTAGGTCTGTCACCCTTTTATCCTCCCTGGCCTCGTTATCCATAACGAGGACCAGCTGGTGTCCAATCACCACACCCTCGGAGCTCGGCAGCTTCCGTCTTCTGTCCATCACATAACATTAAGCAAGACTATTTTATCATTTACTCAATAAACTGTTTTTTGAAACTCCTGCCATTCAACTTCAGCATATTTTGTTGTAGTCTTGTCTTGCTGGCTTTCTGTTCACTTGCCAAAATACATTAACATTTTTGTTTTCTGTGACATTACAGTGTTTTGACTGAAGAAGCTGCGCACAAGGAGAGATCATCCACTGCTTTTCATCACCTAAAAACGGCCAGTGAAGGTGATATAAAACACCTAAAAACGGCCAGTGAAGGTGATATAAAACACTTGACATCTTATTGGGGACCCTTTGATTTATGACAAAATGTGGAATTGCAAGTTGTGTAGTTTTTCTACTGCGATAAAAGTCATGTTGCTGAAACATTACCGGCTTAACCATGGCCAGTACTCCACAATTTCACCTTTACCCTGTCTCTACACCACCTGCATGTGTACATTTAGTACATTAAAGGTACATATGTCAAGAATACATACTGCTACACAAAGAAAAGACCATTCAAATCCAGCTTTTAATAATTATGGATTTTGCTGCCCTGTGTGTAACTTTAAGCAGCCATTTATTGAAAGGCAAATGTTTATCCATCTGAGGGGGCATTTAAAACTGAAAGAAATTGTTCCATGTCCTTTCAAGGGCTGCAATTTTAAAACCAATGTATACTCAACATTCAATGTGCACAAATGCCGAGAACACCAAAGTTCAGCACATTATGATGAAGGCATTGTGCAAAGTGTCCTAAATGTAGGCCAAAAGGATGTTATGCAGCTTGATTCAGTAGAACCATTAGATGAAAGTGAAGTGGCATCCACTAGTGAAATGAGTACAACTGACGGTTTAGAAGAGCAGTTGCAGCACAATCTAGCTGGCTTTTTCTTGAAAATGCAGAGCATTCTCCATGTGTCCCAGAGAGCAACACAGGAGATCATTGAGTAGGGCTGGGGGTAAACGATTATTTTTAAAACGATTATTCTGACGATTATTTTATCGAATAGTCGACTATTCTAATGACTATTTAGAAAATTAATCTAATGATTATTTTTCTATTGCACAATTAACAAAAACCAGAAAATCTCAAATCAATTCCTCAAAAAAATTGATAAATTCTTACTGTAAGAGAATAAACACTACAGGCCTTCCATTTTGTATAACACTGCTTTTATTGTGTTGCGGATGGTTATGTTCTGGTGACGTGTAGAACTTGGGAGTGCAGGCTGCTGCCTGAGAGGTGGTAGAAGATGGAGTGTCTCCATGCTGCTTTGTTTTGGTCACTTATGTGCGTGAGGCGAGTGGTCTTACGGGTTAAACCAAACTCAGGTGATATTTTACACTAAACCGAAAACCCACAACACTCTAAATGTAATAAAAGGGAGATCTACACCACAAAAAAGATGAACTCTAAACCAAAACGTAACAGCTTATCCCAACGCAAGAAGCTGTTAGCGAAGATGCTAACAGTAGCTTTACCAACGTTAAGTTCAAGTTACCAAGTTTAAATAAACCAAAAACACCCAGCAGCAAACAGACCAGCACGGAGGAGAGACTGCTACCACCAAAACAGCTCTCCTCATGTCTGAAAGAAGCTCCTTAATGAAGGGAGAAGCGCTCCCGGTGATTTTCTACATCTGCGATAGACACGAAGCAGCGCATCTGACCCCGGAAGTTGTTGTCCGTTGCCGGGAGACGAAGGGGCAAAACAGGAAAATAATCTAGTAGTGGACGGACGTTGTTCCGGGTCTTCGGTATTTGGCGGAGATGTTAGTGAAGGCGGAGAAGAGGGCGAACTAGAGGAAAAACGGGCAGATTCCTCCTCTATTTACAAACTCCTGGGGATGCAACAAGTGGGCGCGGTGCGTCGACTTCCGGATCTGACGTCGACAAATTTTTAGAATCGAGCCGTCGACTTCGTCGAGGCTTCGCTACAGCCCTATCATTGAGCACATTGATCACCTGTTTTTGTTAACAGAACCTCTCATTAAAACATCAGTAGTTGATATACTGAAGAAGCATAACTGTCTATATACTGACAAACTGGTCGATGACATTTGTCAGGCAGTTTCTGATAGTAATGTTTTACATAAATGTATCACATCTGGTGGACCACTGTCAACAGCAAAGATGAGAAAATCTTACTATGAAGCAAACTTTCCGTATGTCAAGCCTGTGGAGTATTTAATTGAATCATCAAAGCACACATACATGTATGTGTCAATTCTTACATCTTTGCAAATGTTGTTGAAAAAAACCAAATTCCTTGAAAAAGTTCAACAAACACCCACTCAGATACCTGGACATTTCATGTCATTTTGTGATGGATCCTACTACCGGGAAAATGTTCTACTCTCACAAGAGGGAACAAAACTTTCGATAATGCTTTATGTGGATGATTTTGAAATTGCAAACCCACTCGGTACTTCAAAGAAAATACATAAAGTTTTTGCAGTTTATTGGACACTGGCAAACTTTCCAGTTAAATCCCGTTCTGCTCTCCACTGCACTCAGCTTGCTCTCCTGTGCAACTCTAATGATGTGCGCCTGTTTGGTTTTAAGAAAATGATGTCACCACTCTTAAATGATCTGAAAACTCTTGAAGAAGTAGGCATCTACATTGATACCCTTGGTGAATGTCTTAAAGGCACTGTCTACTGTGTTGTGGCAGATAACCTTGCCGCACATGGGCTTGCTGGGTTCAATGAGAGCTTCAGGTCTACACATTTCTGCAGGTTTTGTCATGCCACACAAATAGAAATGCAGACAAAAAATGCAGTTACAGGGGATTATGTGCTGAGAACAAAGGATCTTCATGACAATCTTTTACCAGAGCTTCAGAGCGATGGCAGTGAGGGAAATTGTGGTGTCAAAAACAGTTGTGTTCTTTCTGACCATCTGTCATTCTTCCATCCTGTCACAGGCTTCCCACCTGACCTCCTGCACGACCTGTTTGAAGGCGTTGTTCCAGTGGAGATAGCTCATTGCTTAAAAGGTTTGATTTCCAGTAAATATTTTACATTAGAAGACTTAAATCGAGCAATATTGCACTTTCCATATCAACATTCTGACAAAGTTGATCGCCCTCATCCAATACCCACTAATTTTGCCAGTCGAGGGACCATTGGTGGGAATGCTCATGAAAATCATGCCCTGCTTATAATGTTGCCTCTTCTCATTGGCTCAAAAGTCCCAGAAAGAGACACGTTTTGGGAAGTGCTAATGGAGTTAAAGGATGTCGTTCAGCTTGCCATGTCTCAGATTTTTAATGAAGAGACCATTCAGTACTTGGCTTGTAAAATATTGGACCACCGGCAACTTTTCCAAGAAGTGTTTCCTAATGTTCGATTAAGGCCAAAGCATCATTACATCGAGCATTACCCACACTTGATAAAATGCTTTGGTCCCTTGGTCCACCTTTGGACAATGAGATTTGAGGGAAAGCATAAGGTTTTCAAAAAAATTATTCATGACACTCACAACTACAAAAATGTGTTAAAAACTTTGGCAGAGCGACATCAAAGTCAGATGGCATTTTATTTGTCATCCTCAAAGTTTTTCAAACCACATGTTCAGACATCCAAAATGGAGTCTATGTACATCTCATCACTACCTGCAGATACACAATCATTTATCTCAGGTATTGTTGACAGTGACACAGTTTATGGAACAAAAAATATCTCAATTGATGGCACAAGCTTTGCAATTGGCATGTTTGTATGTACTGGTGCTTATGCAGCCTTGCCAGAGTTCAAAGAGATTCGAAACATCCTACTCATCAGCGACAAAATGCATTTTCTCTTAAAAGACTACGACACTTTGTATGTTGAGCACTTGAGGTCATACGAACTAGTCGAGCATATACCGGAGAGTCATAGTGTCAAATCTGTGTGCCAGCTGTCTGACCACCTGCCACATTTTGCTTATAAGATTGCAAATGAACTAATTCTAACAACAAAACATTTCATTCCAGTGTCTGACTAAAGAAACAGAACTGAAATATCAGCGGATCTCCCCAGCCCTTCTGCCAGTGTACAGGTAATGCATACATGGCATGAGAACTCTGAGTGTGTTGAAATGTCGCTATATTATTTGAATCCTGTATGTTGCAGGACCTACAACTTCAGATGGAGGCAACAGAGAGACTGAAGCTAAGGGTCATCCTTGATAATGATAATGCTGAAAGACTTATTCTGCCATCTCGCCCAAGCAGTGTTCAGGCCCTCATAGATGAAATCAAAACTAGGCTAAAGTTGACTTTTGACTTTAGGCTTCAGTTTGAAGATCCAGATTTTGATCATGCATTGTGTAATTTGGTTGAAATGGAACACCTCCCAAGCACAGCATCGGTTAAAATAATCAGATTAGTGGAGCTGGACTTGATTTCAACCAGCACTAGTGAGACAAGTCTTCTGAACGATAGCACTGATGCCATAGATTCACCAGAGCGTATTAGTCGGTGGCCAGAGGTTTTTATTGTTCCAAAATTTTCTTATGAGGTGGAACATGTGCTAAAGGAAGGTAATGCAGCATTTGAAAAAGATGGGAAACTAATTAGACTTCCTAGAGATCAAAAACACAACATACTCGAGGTAATGGGGGAAGAAAATTTTTAAACTGAAGGCATATCCTAGTAGCACACAGATTGGAAAGGCTGCAAAAGCTTTAGTTGAAAAGCATCCTGTCTGAAGGAGAACAATTCTGACACTGGTTGGGAAGGATGGAAGAATAGTTTGAGACACAAAATAGGAAACCAAAGAAAGAAGTTGGCCAAAGCCGGCATCAGAGATGTTGCTGTAAACTCTGGAAAACGCAGCAGAACAAACCCAGAAGGAGCTGCACCAAGAGCCAATAGTAAAAGACCTAAGAGAGGTGAGGTCAACTTCCTTCCCAGTTGTCCTTCTGGAGAAACAAGAGAGTCTCTGGAGAAAAGGAGGGTTGATGATAGAAGAGTTCCGGAAGACCTCTGCTGAAAGGGACATTCCACTCATTCATCAGCACATGATGCGCACTTTTTCCCTGAGACGTGAAGAGATCATTACATCTTCTCTTCCTGTATCAGAGCTTAAGGACAGATGGCCAGCTCTCTTTAATGAGACACATGTAAGTACAACTATATTAAATTTACTGCTTATAAAGTATACAGCATTTTTTTTTCATATCATTTTTGGTTTATTCTCTTCAGCTCTACTGTGAATTTCACCGGATTACCAATCTTCATCTACCACATGTTTTTTATGCTGCACTGGATGAATATGCTCCTCGGCTGATTGGACTTTACAAAAAGAAGAAAACTGGACGGGTTGGTGAAAACATGGACCAGCTGTTGTTGGAATATGAGCAACAGGTACTTAAAAATACTTTCACTCTACTGTTTGCATGGTAGTCCCATTTGTCATGTTTTATATATTTTTTGTCCTTTAAGGACAAGAATGACATCTGCACAACAAGAACAGCAGCCCTGGCTGGCCTGCCGATTTACCTCAAGGAGGATTCTTCAGGCATTTTCAAAACATGCAAGGTATGTTATACTTGGGAATTGCAATAATTTTCCTATTGAAATGACAAAAAAGTGGTAATACATACAATTAAGGTATCTGGCTATTTGTATTTGTGTTGATTTTTATATCTATGACATAAATATTTCTCATCAATAATTTTGATGTGTGACAGGATGAAATGGAGTTCCATGAAGCTGCACTTGCGCTGGTTGCTGATGTGGGTGAAGAGGATGTGCCTGCTGGAGTTCCTTTCTCACCACGCCAAGTGTTCGTTGTTCTTGAAGATCAGGTTGTAATGACTCATTACAGATGGACTGATGCTTTGGTGTGTTTGTTTGGGCTAATATATGCTCTGCATCTCAGCTATCCTGTGAAGTGTAGTAGCTTTTTTGAGTTCATTCAAGTAGTGTTGCTGAAGCTAGACGATGAGAGAAAGCAACTCAGACCAAAATTGCAGACACTGAAAAATGAGCTGGTGTAGATGGGCTTTGTTTTTCACATGTTCTTGCTTGTTCATTAATCTTTGAATGGCTTCAAGTCAATAGTTTTATATGTCCATGTTCTCAGCCTTCTAAAACAGCAATATGCTGAAAGCTAATAAAGAAACATTTCAAATACTTGACATTTTTGTGATACACTTTTAAGGTAAACTGGGAGGCCACAAGTATCTTTGAAGATTTTTTTTACATATGTTTATATTGACTTCATCTATTGCATTCCTACAATATTCATAAACACTTGTCATTGTTCCTCTATGATATATTTGTATTTAGGTTCATGTCAGCAAGTTTCAAAGTTAAATAACTGATGATCAGTCCAAATTGACATTTGTAATCACTATGTTTTATTGTCAAATGACATCTTTCCATTTTGCCATTGAGGTTTGGCCACAGCAGTTGAGGACACTAATCTTTAAGCAAACTGTTGTACAATAACAGCGTTGAAATTTAATATTGTATTCCTACAGTATGTGTTAATAATGGCTGATGACATCCTTGTAGTTAAGCTTTGTTTGCATTTTCGTTAGGTGCATGTCAATAAATCTGGATATTCTTAATTAAAATTCAGGTCATGATGGTTAATGGCAACTAAAAATACTGGAATTATTCTCACGGAACATTTTATGTACGCACAGTGGAAAAAAGCATTTAGCAAATTTGAAAAAATGTGCAGTTGTTATCATTCTGTTTTTTCTGCAGTTCAAGTTAATAAAACTGAATGGAGAAAGTCCGAGTTTGTTGTTGTGTTAATACTACTAATACGGTTTGGTGCAATCGGTTTCCCCAGTTGAATTGAGTAACTTTAGTTATTCAACTAAGAACCATTCAAGTTAATTTAACTCAGTCGGATTATGAAAGAGGAATTTATTTTAAATAAGTTAAAATATATACGGCATTTTAGTGCCACTTATTTAAAGGTTTAAGTTGACTATACTAAATAAAAATAGTTGATAAACAACCATTTGAGTTAACGTATCATAATTGTATTGAATTAATTAGACTCTACTCGCATAATTAAATAAACTCAAATAGTTTGAGTTACAAAACTTAAATCAATTTGTGCAATTGGTTTCCCCAAATCATTTGAGTTAGCTTAACTTATCAGGTTTTACAGTGTGGATGGAAACATCGTTTGAAAAACAAGCTAGCAATCTATCGCAGTCAGTTACGAAAACTTGGTTGTCATGAAGTAACTGTCAATGCACTGAGCCACAAGGAAAAGGCCCTGTCTTTGCCACTAAAAAGCCAAGACGATCTGAAGTGAACTACTGCCCTCCTTATCCAATAGGAGAGTCAGAGGAAAGCTTAGAAAAGCTTCGAGTACAGCTTCTATCAGATGTAAAAAAGAGAAACAATAAGGAAGTAGTGAGGCAGAAAATGGGCAAGACCTTCTCTTATAGAAGATTGGAGGTTGTTCGCGAAACACCCATGGTTCAAGATGTTCAGGAACGATGGCCGGCTCTCTTTAATATGTTGGAGGTAAATAAAATAGTTTATGTAAATTAAAGTTGTTTTATAAATGTTGACTGAAAATTTTGTCTTGGTTGTCCAGATAAATGCTGAGTTCAAGAGAATCACTACCCTGCCACTTCAGTCCCGGTTCCTTTCGCAGCTCGACATTCTGTCAGGATCTGGGGTGAGTCTGCACATTCCTCTAATCACCTTAAGTCATTGCAGGTGGGCGGCTCCGGAGAGCGGCCAGCTGCGATGATTTCCCTCATCTACTTCATGTGGTTAAAAGGAGCTGGAGATCACTTCACCTTGCCGTAAGATTACTCAACTTGGGTAGCTCTTGCCGCTATAGAAAACTACAGCTTTAGTCTAGCCTTATATTTGTCCGTCGTCATTGTTGGTTTTTGATGACCTCTGCCTTCCCTTCATCAGGAATTCTCACCACAAACCTTTCCTGCAATAACCTGGTTTTTCATCTCCAAGCCTGATCTCCCTCCTCACCCGGACCGACCCGCTCTCCCACCGCTCACCTCCCTTGGATTTTGGATTCACGCTGACGTTGCTCACCCCAGTCCTGGCTACCCTCCCAAGCTCTGGATTTCAGCCCCCACAGTAAGATCCACTACAAACTGAGTCCTGCAATTCTATTCCCCGCTGCCCAACACTGACAGTGTTTGTCTCAACAGACCCAGCCCCGGAGCTGTGCTCAACATCACCGCCACGTCTGGCGGTGCACCTTTAGTTCTCCTTAAAATAAAACATTTATTTTTTTCCTACCTATGTCTCCTAGTGTGAATTCTGCATGTCTTGGGTCAGGAAACTTCCCTCAGTCATGACACATTCTTTCTCCAAAACTGCTTGCACTCTACAAAAAAAGAGGTGGACAGAATGGCAAACGACTGCAAAGTATAATGGACCACATGACAGATGTGAGATTTGAAAATGCAATTCAAACTATCCTCGTTAAGAAAATGTACTAGTTAAAATTAAAACTGTCCCACATCCGATAGGAAGATGACGTTGACCTTGGATGTGAAAGGCCTTTGTGTGTACCTCAGTGAAGACCATGAGAACCTGATAAGAGAGTATGTGGTGAGTGCAGTGAAAGTGGTTCAATGACTGTAAAAATGCTAAACACCCAAAGAAGAACACTCATTTTTCACTCATGTACATTGACGGAAATAACAGCTCAGTGTGCATGGCTCTGGTGTTAATCAAATTTAATTGTTTCCTTTGCAACAATCTTCACAAGAAGGCAAAATAGGCAAATAGCAGAGTTCGCATTGACCGGATATTTCCCGTAATTTGATCATTTATTATTTATTTATTTATTTACTTTTTGGGTCGGAGAAACCTCAAGGCTGTTGGTTGTTTTGAAAGACACCCTGACGCACGTAGATACGCTGATAATTTAATCGTTACGCACATCGAGGAGGTAGCTAAATCAATAAAGAGAAGATTCCCATCAACATCTGAGCATTATACTAGACACTGCTTAGCACAGCTTGCTAGCTAGGATGCATGTAAGGCGGACAGCGAGCCGAAGATGTGGAGGGGGGCTTGGAGTGAGTCCGTTAAAGGCAGCAGCAGACCCAGAGTGCATATGGGAAGATCCCTCTCACTGATGCTAGTGTTTTCCAAACCCTGTCTCTCAGAGACTTGTCACTTACAGAATGTTCCCTGATTATGAAACTTTGGCTGAATAGCGCTTGTTCCTGTCTCCAAT
Source organism: Nothobranchius furzeri (assembly GCF_043380555.1). Lineage (NCBI taxonomy): Eukaryota > Metazoa > Chordata > Actinopteri > Cyprinodontiformes > Nothobranchiidae > Nothobranchius > Nothobranchius furzeri. Next base: position 17,477,883 of record NC_091742.1, read on the forward strand.
GTGGCGACGCATCCATGAGCCTGCCTGAGGCAATCAAAAGAAAATTGCACGTTGTAAATTCTGGTGATGGCATAATGCATGAGCCCAAAAATCAAACTTCCAGCACCAGAAAGTCTCTGCATTAGTTGGAAACAAGACATGCCCCCTTTTTGAAATCCATCCTGTAGCAGGACTCATTGACCTCCTCTCACATTCAGAGAAAAGTTCAGAAAAAGTTGAAAAAAAAACCCAGAATAATCTGACTCCACCACAAAGTCCACATCAGACAGTTTCTCCAAGAGTTTCAGGCGGCAGGATCAAATAAAGAACGAGTTACGTCCTTATCTTGCTCCTTCGTTGTAGTTGAACAGAACTGAATTGACCAGATAATCAAACTACAATGGTTTTTAGTTTAATTTTAACCACATTAAAATTAAACCAGTTGACCTGATGAGGTCAGCCAAAGCATCCACGAAGAATGTCCACAAAGAATGGTCCGGCCTGCGGGCCATTTATTGAGGACGGCTGCTTTATACTGGGTGGGTCCAAGTCAGCCTTGATGTAAACGCAGCAATATTTCAACTAACTTTTGACCCTGCAGCATTATAGTAATACACAGCATTGCCCTATTCAAGCAGCAAATTAATGTACAGAAATATAATTTTGCTTGCCAGTAAAAATTGAGCAGACTTCCATCTGAACAGCTTATGTTGATACTAACAAGTAGTGATGAGCGAGTACACCACTGTCTGTATCTGTATCTGTTCAACCATTTAAATTATCTGTATCCGTGTCTGTACTCGGAATGGGCGTGGTTTACATCATCATATTATTTTAAGTCTGAAATTGATATGGAATGATCAGAAGTTGATATGTGTATTGTTCATTTGAAAACTATTTACAGAGCAGCCTCAGAACTGAGATTAAATATTTTTGATCACAACAGTAAAGGAACTGTTACAGAACAAGTGGAACTCATGCAGTAGGAACTAGGAAATATGAAATGCTAGAACCAGACACAAATTTATGTATATATTTTTTTCATTTTAATTTGATTAAACTGATTTTTTTCTTAACGTTCTTGGCATTTTCCCACACAAAGTTAAACAAAACAATGTTGATTAAGGTGTGCTTGTCTGAGAGAGATAGAGAGGGTGAGAGGGAACGAGATGGAGTTAAAAAAATAAAAAACCCGACCGGAGCGGAGGTAGTGAGTCACATGATGGAGTATGAAGCTTTGAGTAAACTCTTCTCTGACAAGTGAAGGTAAAGAGGAAGCGTTTCTATGATGTAGCTTCAGATTAACAATTATGTGGTACAAGATATATGATGATGACTAGTGGGCGTCTGTGTGTGCGCCCGTGCGCGTCTGTGTGTGCGCGTGCGTCCGAACGTGCGCCTGTACGTGCGCGCATGCACGTATGTACGTGCGCGCGCACGTCTGTACGCTGCATGTTCTTTAGCACCAAAGCCGTCATGAGATCAAACCACTTTTGGACAGCGGAGGAGTCGCGTCTCTGAACATAGCAAATCGGATTGTCAGAAATCAACTATGCCTGCCTCTTACGTGGAATTATTTAAACGCAACAAGGAACTGGAGAGAGAAAGAAATGAATTATCTCGAAAAGTCACGGATTATGAACGAGTAATTCTGTTACTGAAAGAGAAACAAGCTACTGAAAAATTACAATCGAATGAGAAGTATGAAAAAGATATGAAACAAAAAGCTTTAGATAATGACTTTAAAATTCAAAAAGCAAATGCAGAGATAGCTGGTTTGAAAAAGAAGATCTCGCAACAGGAGGAATCTATTAAAGAACTCAAACAGGAGAATAAATCTCTTAAAATATGTGATAAAATACTGAACAAAATGACTCTTGATCAAAGGACCCTACAAGATAGAATTCAGACCATCAAGGAAAATAACAAAACGCTCACATCAAAAAAATCGACTTTAAATAAAACCGTTCGTGCACTTAAAAAAAAGAGAATCAGTCTCAAAGGGCAAATATGTGTTAAAGAAAAGATGATACAGAAACTCAAGGTTGATTTGGAAAACTGTAAGTTATCGAACCAATCATTTGAGAATGATTTATTGGATGCAAAAAAAGAAATCCATAGTCTTCAAAAGCTAAATGCAGATTTGCAACAACAGGACACCGTAGCCAACAGGGAGAAAGTCGTGGCCATACAAAACCTAACCAAGAAATGTGAGGCTATGAATGATGAGCTGTGGAAAACCAGTCGAGACTTAAAAATAGCCCAGGACGAGCGTGAAAAGTCACATAAAGATTTTAAACAACTACAACGGCAGATAGAAGAAATGAATGAAGTTAAAATAGGTATGTTTAAAGATCTTCATCACAAACAAAGAACAATAGATGGCTTGGAAAAGGAATTAGGTGACACCAAGACAGAATTGAAAGTAGAAAAGGAGACTAACAATTTGTTGCGTGAGAAGTATCTTACGGAAATACGAAACGTACCTCAGAAAGTATATGACAATAAGGCGCAATGTCCATCAACAGATCTTAATATGTGGCAAAGGAAGGTACAAACTGAATTAAATACTCCCGGTACGCCCACATTTTCTAAGCAGTTTGACAGACCCACAGACGTTGCACCTTTCCGATACAAAGGTGAATATGTTAAACTCCCCCCCATAAACAAAACCATTAGACACAATGTGTACATAAAGAAACCCTTTAGGGGACCAGATCCTAACCCAGATCACTGTAACATTTACAATAGGAGCGGCTCAAACTTCCTTTACATTCGGTAGTATTAGACATAGTCAACTTAGATCTTATATTCTAATTTATCTTCTGAGGAAGCATGGCTTTGTTAGTTAACACAAAGTTAGAGGTCTTGTCATAAGACAGATGAGAGCTAAACAGATATAATTCATCGTGGCTACGTACGCAGCTACGGCCAAGCTTGACCCTAAACAGAGCCAGAGCTTTTATCCTAGTTTACACGACCGTTAGAAAGTGAAATTATTGAATAAGTGCAGCTGTTTAAGGCTTCAAGTGAATCTTAAAACATTTACTAGTGAAACATTGTTGCAGAACGTTAAGCAACGATACGTGGTTTCAGATGGGTGAGAATCGGGAGGCTTACAGTGAAATGCTTGTAGATGCTGACCTGCAATTGAAACGTTTAGTTAACCATTTATAAATCAGAGATCACTGATGAGTCGTATCTTGTATAACTGACGCGACTGTGAAAAGATCATGAAAATAGTCTCCTACAACGATAATCCTACACGGCATCCATACACGCAACAACCCGACATTTTTATGTGCTCAGAACTTCAAAACAAAGGGTTTAAAACGCTGTTTTAGTATCGAGTGTGAATGAGGAAGCCTTCACTCTCGTTGCCAGGCTGCGCGCGCAACTTTTGATGACGTAGGTAGTAAAAGGGTCTATTAAGCCAGTCAGTAAAAAGTTTCATTTTTCCTGAGCGATTACGTCACAAAGAGTAATGACGTCACAAAGAATATGCAAAATAGGGGCGGGGCGTAATTGAGGGACGTGCTGCACAGAGCAGTTCAGGTTCTGCAGATGCTGGCAGAATCATAGATATGTATTGACCCTTTGCACGTGACGTCACGCCACTCATGTGACTGCCTTCGCCGTGATGGCCGGCAAAAAGACCGTTTACACCCATAGAAACTCCAGTGAAGGTAGTCAAAACAAGCCAGTTCGTATATAGCCTTTTATCGCTTTTATTTAGTTGATTTGACAGTAAAATGGTTTTAGCTTGCTGCGTGGTTGGCTGCACTAAGAGACAAGGACGTAAACTCAACTCGTTTTTTTCGTTTTAATAACTTTGATGGAGCCTGAGGACGGAGATGAACTGCAGCGATCAATCAAGCGGATTAGATGTTTATTTTGAGTCACGTGCGACCGCAGACCATGATGGCCGCCTAAGGCAAGGCCTCCTGACGGGTCAGCCACTTTCCCCTGGATTTTCTTGAATGGGACCTTACTTTCTAAGAGGTTAAAGTAATCTAACATTGACGATAGGATCCTGGAGCGTGTAGGAGAAAAGTGCGACAAAATGTCTTCTGTGAATCCGAAAACGAGGTCGGCTAAACAGGCGGCTAGTATGGTAGCCGCTAGTAGCAACAAGCTAGCCGGTGTTCCGGAACGGCACACTACGCAGAGTCACGAGGCAGGCTCCCCCTTGATGCTGAGTGAGAAGGCATTCGATCGGGTAGAATGGGAGTGTTTATGGAATATTTAGGAAAATTTTGGATTTGGGAGCGGTTTCCTTACATGGGTTAAGGCAATTTATGTAAAGCCTAGGGCAGCTGTAGTTACAAATGGTTTTATTTCCCCCTTTTTTAGACAGTATAGGGGTGCATGGTGGCGCAGTGGTTAGCACTGTTGCCTCGCAACACGAAGGTCGTAGTTTCGAAACTCGGCTGCGGCATTTCTGCGTGGAGTTGCGCGTTCTCCCCATGCGTGCGTGGGTTTTCTCCGGGTACTCCGGTTTCCCCCACAGATCACAACATGCCCTAAAGGTTAAAAAAAACTAAGTCGCTTTGGGTAAAAGCGTCTGCTAAGCACATAAACATAAACATACAAAACAAGGAGACCCTTTGCCCCCGTTGTTGTTTATATTGTTTAAGGAGCCATTAGCAATTGCAATAAGAAAGGAGGTGACTGCAGGGAATTTTAAATGGCTCTCAACTGGGATGACGTATTTAGGGGTTAAATTGTGCGCTAATATAACAGATATAATGCACATTAATAAAGATAAAGTACAGCCTGGAGAAATGGAAAGCACTCAATTTAACATTATGGGGAAAAATTAATACCATTAAAATGGTGATTGTGCCACAATTTAATTTGTCAATGATGATTCCAATTTCAATAAGTGAAGAAGGATAAATCAACAAAAACTATGTAACAAGAAGGGATGGGGTCTTGCTTTGCCAAATGTGGAGCTGTATAATATTGCCTTTGAAGTGGCTAAATTATCAAAACATGGTGGTAAAGAGGACACTTATTTAGGATGGGTAGCTATAGAAAAAGAATTTACTGCCCCCTTTTGGAAGCTTTGTCACAAATAAAAAGCGCACAAAAGAAGGAAGCTGAGTATAAAGAGAATAATCCAAATATCTGGATCAAACTCCACAAATGGTTAAAGATATCCCAGTATAAACAATTATATTCAATTTGGTATAACTGTCACGTTGAATGAGGTGGAGACGGCGGACCATGTGTGGATGAGCTGAGCAGGAGGTAAAAATGCAGGCTTCGGATTAAGTAAAAATGGTTTAATGGCAGGATGGGATGAACAGGAACAACACCAACAAACAACAACAATGATCTGACCAAGGACGGGGGCAAAACAGGTGGTATAAATACAGAGGGCTAATTAGGGAAACATGGGCAGGTTAACGAGGGACAGGTGAGAACAATAAGGGTAATCAAGGCAGGAGAGGAACACAGGAGGGCAGGGGCAGAACGTGACAATAACCCACCAATAAGGGTGGAATACGTTGGAATACGTGGGGGCATGAGAAAATTAGAGGATCTAATTGACAATAGAACAGTGAAATCTTATCAGGACTTGAGGCTACAATTTAACGTGGATAATATAGGTAATTTATGAAGATATTTTCAAATAAGAAGTAGCTTGGACAGTTTGGTTAAGGAGCTGCCTGAAGAGGACAATGTTGTACAGCTCTTATTTAAAATTGGCAGAAAAGTATCAGTCAGCATCTATGTTTTATAAGATGGCAGCTAAAGTATTATATGGAAATTATGATGGCTTAAGGCATGCTTGGCAGAGGGATTTAAGCATAAGGTTGGATAGAGATTCATGGCAAAGGATAATGTCCAATATGGGATGGTTTGCCAGGGAAGCACGGGGAAAGCTGACACATTATAAGATAATCCATAGATATTATTTTACACCGGTTCGTCTTTATAAAATTGGTTTAATGAAGAACAATTTATGCTGGAAATGTAAAAGGCAGGAAGGTACCTTTATTCATTTTTTTTTTATTTTTTTTTTATTTGTTTATCCAGAACACATATAGACTTACATACATTGCATTGTATACAACTTAAATGACATATTTTCTCAGATATTTCTTTCACAATATTTTTTAACTTTAACTTATCAAACAGAAGACAGAAAAAAGAGAAAAAAAATAATAATAAATTAAAAAAATAAAAATAAATAGATAAATATAAGGGGGAAGGGGGGTGCTTAAATCCAATGTCTACCTAAAAAAAAAGAAAGGAATAAGTGTCGGATTCTTTTCAATATAGTCGCAGGATGGGCAAGTTGCTTCGCATTAAGGAAAAGATTTGAGATATTCCAGAAAGGGTGTCCACTTGTGGATAAATTTTGCTGAACTACCCTTCACTGTGAGTGAGATCTTATCCACCTTCAAAAATGTCCGGACAGTGTTAAGCCATTGCAATGTAGATGGAGGCGTGGGAGATTTCCAAAGAAGTAAAATACACCGTCTAGCAAGGAGGGAGCAAAAGGCCAAGATCTCATTTTGCTGGGGAGTTATATTAAGAGGCGTCATCGGAACTCCAAAAATGGCTATTAGAGCGTCCTCTCGGATTTGTGTTCCAAAAACCCCCGAAAGTACAGAAAAGAAATCACTCCAAAACTTGTTCAAACTCGGACAGAAAAAAAACATATGGCTTAAATTGCAAGGGGAGGTGTGACACCTGTCACATTGGTCTATGATTGAAGGAAACATCTTAGATAAACGAGATTTTGAGAAATGGACTCTGTTTATCACTTTAAATTGTATAAGCTGTAGCCTAGCACATGGTGTACTTGAACGCATGATGAGATTCACCTTATCCCACCATGATTCACACAGTTCAAGACCTAATTCACGCTCCCAGGCAGTTCTGATTTTACCTGGTGAGTTAGATTCAGTTGCCATAAGCTTACAATATATACTTGATAAAGGTGATTTTTGATTAGGCCTAGCAAGCAGGAGGTCAACCCATGGAGGATCAGTGGGGAGAATCGGGAAATTTGGAAACAGTGATGAGACACAGTGTCTAATTTGAAAATAGAGAAACAAGTGAGTGGAAGGTAGGTTAAACTTTGAGGATAGCTCTGAGAAACTAAGAAAGACATCATCTCTGTAAAGGGCTCTCATGGACTTTATGCCTCTTTCGTGCCACATCAAGTAGGCGGCGCTGGTGGTGGCAGGGGAAAATAGATGATTCCTTAACAATGGTAATCTGGCAGAGGGGGATATGAATTTAAAATGCGACCTGAACTGAAACCATATCTTAAGTGTAGAGATCACTACGGGATTCGAAGCAACAGAAGATATTTTAACAGGTAGTGATGAATAGATAAGAGAGGCGGGTGAAAAATGTGAAGAAATAGATTGAATTTCAAGTTTACACCAAATCAGATCAGGCAAATTTAACCAGTAGGTCAGCTTATGAATATGCGAAGACCAGTAGTACATTAAAAAATTTGGTAGGGAAAGACCCCCATTAGAAGTAAACTGTTGTAATAAAGAAAGCCTAAGTCTAGGGGCTCTTCCATTCCACAAAAAAGAAGAAACCATCCGGTCCAGAGACTTAAAAAACCGCATGGGCAAAAATAAGGGGATACACTGACATAGAAAGAGAAATCTGGGTAGCACATTCATTTTGATAATATTAATCCTGCCAATTAATGACAGTGGGAGGGAGTTCCACCTCTGGAAATCTAACGTAAATTGTGAGACCAGGGGGGCAAAATTCTCAGAAAACAATAAAGGTAAAGTTCATGTAATATTAATCCCCAAGTACCTAAACCCCGAGGGGCTGAGCTTAAAAGGAATGTCAGACGGCTCCAGTGTTAACGCTAAAGAGTTCACAGGGTAACATTCACTCTTAAGCAAATTTATTTTATAACCAGAAAAAGAGCTAAATTTTTCCAAGACAGATAAAATCGGGGGGAAACTACACAAGGGGTCAGCTACAAACAGAAGAAGGTCATCTGCGTACAGGGATACCTTAAGTTCAACACCTGCACGGATAATTCCATGAAAGGAAGAGAGGGATCTCAGAGCAGCAGAAAGAGGCTCTATGGCTAATGCAAAAAGAAGGGGAGAAAGAGGACACCCTTGTCGAGTGCCACGGCCTAGTGGAAAGTAATCAGAATGGACTGAGTTGGTAATGACACAAGCCTGAGGGGATGTATAAAGAAGTTTGATCCAGGACACAAACCTTTCTCCAAATCCAAACCTCATCAGTACAGCAAAAAGATAATCCCATTCAACCCGATCAAAGGCCTTCTCTGCATCCAAAGAAATTATCACCTCAGGAGATGAGGGAGAGTGAGCAGAAAAAATTGTACTTAGCAATGTACGTGTGTTAAAAAACAGCTGACGGCCTTTTATAAATCCGTTCTGTTCCTGTGAGATAATCTGTGGAAGAACGGCTTCAAGTCGAATTGCAAGTAGTTTTGCCAAAATCTTAAAATCTACGTTTAGGAGAGATAGGGGCCTGTAGGATTCACATGTTGTGGGGTCTTTGCCTTTCTTCAATAAAACTGAAATAGATGCCTGCGTTAAAGTAGGGGGCAACCGGCCGTTTCGTAGTGATTCATTATATACATCAAGAAGGAGAGGGGCTAGTTTGTCTTTAAATTTTTTGAAAAAGTCAGCTGGAAAACCATCTGAGCCTGGGGCCTTACCGCTCTGCATACAGTTGATTGAGACAAGAATTTCCTCTAATTTAGTAGGAGCGTCAAGCTTATCAGAAACTGATTTATTTACTGTGGAAAGGTCAGAATTTTGGAGGAAGGCAAGCATCTCATCTGAAACTGACTGTGATTCAGAGCTGTAGAGATTGCAATAAAATCTCTTAAAAATCCTGTTGATAGAGACAGGGTCAGAAACCAGATCGCCAGATTTGTCCTTAACTTGTGAAATTGTGCGAGAGCTGGCCCTACGTTTCAATTGGTGTGCTAGAAGTCTACTTGGTTTCTCACCATGCTCGTAGTAGGTAGCACGAGATCGAATCAACAGACTTTCCGCGTCAGCTGTTGTGAGGAGATCAAGTTCAGTTTGTAAATCCTGTCATTGTTTCAGTAGCACCTGTGATGGATTAATGGCATTTTGGTTGTCCACGTCTTGAATTTTTGCTGAAATTTCCGCTACCTTGGCCCTGGCGTTATTGTTAAAATTAGCAGAATAAGAAATAATCTGGCCACGCAGATATGCTTTCAGTGTTTCCCATAATAATGAAGAAGAGGCTGAATCGCTTTTATTAAAGACAAGGAAGTCATCGATTGCTGAACGGATGAACAGGTTGAATGGATCATCGGATAGTAAGAGAGTATTGAACCTCCAAGAAGGGCAGGAGCGAGGTCTACCAGTGAAGTTTATATCGAGGGTTAGCGGAGCGTGGTCCGATATAACAATTGGATGGTAATCAGATGATGTAACTTTCCGCATCAGAGAACCATCAGCAAAAAAATAATCTATACGGGAATAAGATTGGTGTACTTGAGAGAAAAAGGAAAACTTTTTCGTTCGTGGATTAAGTGTCCTCCAAGGGTCTACATACCCATTACCTTTATTCATTTTATGTGGTCATGCTATGTTGTTCAACCTTTTTGGAAAAAAATATTGATTACAATGCAAGAGTGGTTGGGTATACCGCTCCTGGAAACTGCTCGACTTAGTTTATTAGGAGACTTATCGTGTGTACTGAATATATCTACAACGGCAGGGGCCCTGGCTCTTACAGGTTTTATTTCGGCAGCTAGAGTTATACTGCGTAAATGGAAAAGTTTTGAGGCACCTGTTTACAGAGACTGGATAATAACGATGACGGAGATTGCATCTTATGAACTATTAATTGCTAAAATGAAGGGAAAAAAAGACTCAAATTTTGAAACCTGCAATGAATTTTTGTTTTTTATTGGTAAAAAGTTGTTGGATAGCATGTTTTGAAATGATTATGAATGTTGGTTGTGAGTGGTTTTGAGTTAGCCTGTGCTGTAAGGGGGGTGGGTTATTTTGTGGGGGTGGGGTATTTTGTTTTTGATTTTATGTAAAAATTTGGAAAACTTAATAAAAAAACTTGAATAACAAAAAAAAAAAAATCAAGCGGACTGCTATAGCAGATTTGCAGCGAACATGTTTTTACCGGGTAAGATTAATGTTAATTTATTTCACGAGGAAGACGGGGACAGGGATAAATGTGATGTGTTTATACAAGTTATTGATAATCCTGATAGATGGGTATTTCACCACGGAGGCTGCGCTCCGTCCACTGTAGTGTAAAGCGAGATAATTATTAACTATATTAAAGCTCCGATATATGATTACGTGTGTAAAAATTACATTATTTATTTATATGAGCGTCGGCGTTCAGAGATCTCATTCCGGTGTGAGAGCAGCAGCTGAAACAGGTGTTGTGCCATAAATCAACTGGCTGCCAAAAAATGATTAGCCACCGTGGGATCGCGCACAGTTAGGGTAATTGCATTTCTAGACAAAATTCCCCAGGATTTCGCCTTAAAACTCAGCATATCTAGCAATATGGACATTCAGAAAGCAGAGGTAACCTCTTCTGATACTTAAACAGATGTTTATCGCGGATATTAGTTTTTCCAGTTCGGAAGTTGTTTTAAGTGTTAATTTGTCTTAAACATTCACAATGAGGATATATTAATCCTTTTTGCAATATTTGCGATTGAAAGATGGTTTGTGGTAAGAACTGGCTATCTTTATGTTACAGCCATGATACTAAAAAATAAACAATGTAAAATGGCACCCTGTATTGAATGTAAACGCTGTATAAATGGAAATAAACAATTCTCCAGTGATTCTTTAGTCCACTTGACATGGAGCCACAGTTAACTAGTTTGGGGCACATTTTTACTTGAAAAATAGTATTTAAACTGATCAAGCTTTAGCTTTACAATGACACTGTATACATTACTTTGCTCTATTTAAAAGTAACAAGATAAAAGCACTTCAGCACATAAAATTAAGATTGTCACTTGCCAAATAGTGACTACACCCTCCTGTTTACCTATAAGAAACGCCTCAAAATATCTTTAAATTCTTTATTGATGATTTAATTGTAGACAACTAAAATGGCATTTTACTTGCCAAAAAGTGATTGAATCGCTCAGTTTTTCATGGAGGCTAAAATTGACCAAATAAGGGTTTTATGTATTATCTGTTGATTTTATTGTACTCATACTGTCTACTGTATCATCATAAACACCCCAAAAATGGCAACAAAAAAAGATAATTTCCCTTGTCAAAAATTGATCACAGTGTCCTGGTCACGTGTAAAGGTTTAAATTGACCTAACTATTAATTTATTATCTCTTGATGTTATTAGTCTCATCACAGGATGCTGGGTCTCTTCCACATTCATAAACACCCCAAAAATGGCAAAAAATGATAATTTCCCTTGCCAAAAATTGATCACAGTGTCCTGGTCACCTATAAAGGGTTAAATTTACCTAAATATTACTTTATTTATTATGATGTTGGGTGTCTTCCACAATCATATTCAAATAAACATGAAAATATTCTGTCCGAATATCTGTTTCTTGTTATAAATATAACAGCTAGAAGGATTTATAGTTAAAATAGGAGAAACATTTCAAGAAACCTTTTTCAATTAACCACAGAAATAGGTACAAATATCTTTTTAGGCTATACAAACCATATACAGTGTTTTTGCAGACATGCTTCACAGACATATTCCTCTTTCTTTCCTTTTGGTGGATTACTCAGGCACTTTTGGTGCTACCATCTTGGGCACACATCGCATCCAATCTGTTTGAGACAAGAGCAGCATCCTGTGATGGAACTAATAACATCAAGAGATAATACAGAAAGTAAAATTAGGTAAATTTCAGAAGTGACCTCTTGACCCTTGGACTTCAGAGAGACATGGATGAAATGGTGCTTAACAAATGTACAATTTACTGATGAAGTATGTTTTCATAAAAATAATCATTAAAAATTAATTGATGCTGTTTGTATGTTACATCAACAGATAGGGAATGCATGTCTCAGGATAGTCTGGGAGATGGCAAATATTTTTTATGCATAAAAAACAAATTACCATTTTACATTTAAATGTATAAATTCATTTTTTAAAGATTGTGTACATAAATGCAGTAAGCCTAAATAGACATCTTGTAGCAGATTAAGAGGACTTTAATGGCTATTTGTTATTATTTGTGCATTTTCTTTGAAACATCAGTGAGTAAAACAAAATAATTTAATGAATCATGAAAAAGATCAATGACTTCAGAAAACAGCAAACAAAAGCATTACAATGTAGTTACCGCTTATCGCCACTGGAGGGAGACAATTACCGTCCTTGTTTCAGTAAAAACTGAGTTTGTAGTACTGTACTGGCTGGGTTTAGCAGTATTTTGTCTCCACACATCGTTTTGAGCTCTGTTACATGTTAAATTTGTGCTTTCAGCTAAATTAAGAGAAAAAAATGTTAGAGCGAGTTTCCCCGTCACTTTTCAGTAATGCTAATGCTGAAATGTCATGGCGTTTTGCTTGGGAAATAATTCAATTCAATAAAAATACCTTATGTTTATGTTTATTTATTTGGCAGACGCTTTTATCCAAAGCGACTTACATTATACCTTAATAATCCCAGAGGGAAATTAAGTGTTGTAACTAATTATTCAAAAGCAATAATACAAAATAATGAATGAAATAATAGTAACAATAATATTCACAAGTAGCAAAAAAACAGTTTCTGACATAACTCACCGAATAAAACATGACAATACCTTTTTTTAAAAGGTACACATTTTGTGTAAAACAGAAAAGAATGAATGCGTTTTGATTTAATGTAATATAAACTTAATTTATTTACTTGGAATCAATCAGACTTGTTTGTGGCAACAGACCCTGTCGATATTCGTGCTTATATGTTTGAGGCGTTTTTTGTGTGTACTGAAACTCAATTTCATTTCTCTGTATGTCTTGCACATGTGGTAGAATTGACAATAAAACTGACTTTGACTTTTGACTTTGAAGATAGCACCCCATTCCAAAAATCACATACCTCTATCCCCAAACCCCTCTATAAAGAAGTAAAGGAGTACATTGAGGACCTTCTGGCTAGAGGATGGATTGTAAAGTCGCATTCTTCGTACTCTGCCCCCGTGGTGTGTCAGGGAGAAGAACGGATCCCTTCAACTTTGTATTGATTATCGCCTGCTTAATCAACGCACAGTCCCAGACTGTCACCCCTTGCCCAGAATACAGGACCTCATTGATACTTTGGGAGGGTATAGCTGGTTCTCCATACTTGATCAGGGGAAAGCTTACAACCAGGGGTTCATCGGTGAAGGAACTCGTCATCTCACTGCATTCATCACCCCCTGGGGCCTTTATGAGTGGGTGCGAATCCCCTTTGGATTGACCAATGCCCCAGCCTCATTTCAGCGTAGCATGGAAGAGATGTCACCTCTGCGGGATGAGTGCTGCATCCCTTATTTAGACGACATTTTATGTTACGCTAAGACATTTGAGGATCATGTTGAAGGACTGAGAAAAGTGCTAAGAGCATTGCAGAGCCACGGAGTTGAGCTCCGTCCCACCAAGTGTGACTTGTTCAAGCAAGAGGTGCGATATGTAGGTCACTTGGTCTCTGCAGAGGAAGTCCGCGTTGACCCAAAGGATCTTGGAGTGGCGTTTACGCTTAAAAAAGAAACACCTGCTACAGATGGTGACGTGAGGAGAATAGTTGGTTTTTTGAGTTACTATCGCTCCTATATCCAAGATTTTTCAAGGATAGGCAAACCTATCTATGAGCTCCTGCAGCCAAAGAAAAGCAAAGAGGAGCAGTCCCAAGAACAGCCTGGCCAACAGAAAAAGAGAGGGGCACAGTTGTCATCTAAAACACCAGTGGTATGGGCTGATGAGCATCAGGAGTCTTGTGTAGGCTCCTTGACATGCTGGTGAAACCGCCCATTCTTGCCTACCCCGACTTTGAGCTCCCTTTTGTGCTTCATACTGATGCCTCCGATAAAGGACTGGGTGCAGTCCTCTACCAAAGACAAAATGGGAAACTCAGGGTAATAGGCTATGGCTCAAGGACGCTCACCCCTGCTGAAAAGAACTATCAGCTGCACTCAGGCAAGTTAGAGTTTCTCGCACTCAAGTAGGCTGTCTGCGAGAAATTTTGGGATTGTTTTATGCCCCATATTTTACCATCTACACGGACAATAATCCCTTAACTTATGTCATGACTACTGCCAAACTGAATGCAGTTGGCTACAGATGGGTGGGAGGGTTGTCAGATTTCAGTTTAAGGTGAATGTTGATGCAGACACTTTGTCCCGACGGCCCCTGGATATTGACGGATTTGTGGCTGTCTGTACAAAAGAGCTCTCCAGAGAAGATGTTGCGGCTGTATGGGAAGGCTGTTGAGCAGGTCAGCGTGATGATGTTGCCTGGGTCGCTGTGTTAACACTAGCACAAGGTTCTCAGCTTGAACCAAGCTGCAGGAACATCATCCAATCCATTGATCTCAAAGAACTACAAAAGGCTCAACGAGAAGATCCAGTGATTGGTGACATCCTGAGAATGAAAGAATCGGGGCTACAACTCACAGAGAATGTGAAAAGGGAGATGAAAGGCACTGCAAAGAAAGTGATGCATGAGTGGACAAAGCTACATGTTGAAAATGGGATTCTATATCGCACAAGAGCAGAAAGCCGCCAGCTAGTCTTGCCAAGCAGCTTCAAGTCACTAGTTCTGAAGCACTTACACAATGACATGGGCCATGTTGGGACTGAAAGAGTTCTCAATCTGACCAGACAAACATTTTACTGGCCTTATATGTGGCGAGACATTGAAGCTTACGTCACACGGCAGTGCCCATGCATCAAACAAAAGAAGCCGGTTACACATATCAGAGCCCCTATGTCAATGTGGCAGTGTGAGTGTCCTGTCACAGTGTCCCGATAGATCATGCGCCCTGGCTACTTGGCCAAGGGGATGTCCCTTTGGCTGACTGGTTAGAGCGTATGACTCTCACCCTGGGGATCGAATCCCGCCCGGGCCCTCGTTTATCCACCTTGCCACATCAAGCATAACATCTAGCTCACCCTTGGAGCTTGCGTCCATCGATTTTCTGCATTTAGAGTCAAGCCAAGGAGGATACCAGTACATTCTGGTGGTGGTCGACCACTTCACTAGGTATGCCCAGGCCTATCCAACCTGTAACAAAAGTGGTAAAACGGCAGCAGAGCGATCTTTAATGATTTTATTCCCAGGTTCGGGTATCCCATGAAGCTACACCATGATCAGGGGCGTGAATTCGAAAATGAGCTCTTCTGGAATTTACAAAAGCTGACTGGAGTTGGACGCTCACGCACAACCCCATACCACCCTCAGGGTAACCCGGCGGAGCGATTCAATTGCACGGTGTTGCAGATGATGAGAACTCTTGGACAAGAGAAAAAGGAAAGATGGAAAGAGTTCCTCCCACAGATCATCCATGCGTACAACTGTACCCGGCATGAAGCAACGGGGTACTCTCCCTTTTTCTTCTCTTGAGCAGACAACCAAGATTGGCTGTGGAGGTTTTATTCAGGATGGGTTCTAGTGATGAGCCTCAAACAGCAAGAGGCTATGCAGAGAAATGGGCAGAACGGATGAGCAAGGCCTACAGAATTGCCTCAGAGAACAGCAAAAAATCGAGTGATTGTGTCAAAAAGTATTATGACCGGCACCTGAAGGGAGTGATATTACAGCCTGGAGATCGAGTGCTGGTGCGTAACCTGACTGAAAGGGGTGACCCTGGGAAGTTGAGGTCATACTGGGAAAATACTATTTATGTGGTGAAAGAACAGGTCAGTGACAGCCCAGTTTACCGAGTCATTGCCGAGACAAATGGAAACAAGTCAAGGGTTCTGCACCGTAACCTACTGCATCTTGTTAATGAGCTTCCTGTGGACTTGCCTGCAGCAGCCAAGGATGCCAAGCCATCAGCTGCGAGAAGGAAGAGCGTGTGTTTAACTCCAAGAGATGCAGTTTTCCAACCCAACAGTGAATCTGGCTCTGATGAAGAGAGTTCTTATTATGAGCAGAGACATAACTTAATGAGTTATAGTGCAGACACTGCCCAGCCAGCCCATGAACCTAGCCGTGTTCTCGTAAGGAACCTAGCTCCCACAGAATCAAACCAGTCAGTGAGCCAGGGGTCACACCGGAGGGAGTGGGGACAGTTGTTCAGGGAAAGGCAAGAGGAGGCCACAAGAGAAAGTGAAAGAGGACCAGATGATCACCCAAACAGGGGACCAGACACCGACCATGAAGAGGAAAGACAGGACAGAGGAGAGGAGACTGAAGTTACAGTGATGCCATATGTAGATGACAGTGAACCGACTCACTCAGAGGAGACTCTCCCTGTATCCAACCCAACATCTGCTGCAAATGAAACAATGCTGAGACGTTCTACAAGAGAACGGCGGCCAGCTTCACTATTCACCTACAATACACTAGGCCAGCCTGTTACTTCCACACATCCACAAGTGAGCTGTACTGATGTATCCATGTCATCTGGTCTGCCTGGCTATATTCTTTCACCCACTTCCTTCTCTATATCCCCTATGCCAGTCTTTTATCATAGTCCACCACCCTACCTTCCCTTTCAGTACACTTGGTCAGGACACTATCATCAACCACTTTACCAGCATTACTAACTGACGATAGTGTGTTGATTTGTATGTTTTAATAGTTAGAATTTTTGTGTGAGATGGAGGTCAGAAGGTCAGGAGCCGTTTTATTTTTTGTGGGGGAGTGTGTGATACCCTAAGTGGTTTATCACATTATGGGTTTAAAGATATATATTTTATTTAAGCAAGAAGGTCCCATCTCTAATTATAGAACACTTGGTTTTCCACACATCCACAAGTGAGCTGTACTGATGTATCCATGTCATCTGGTCTGCCTGGCTATATTCTTTCACCCACTTCCTTCCCTATATCCCCTAGCGGTTCCCAAACTTATTTAGCCGCGCACCCCCTTCTATGTCCCGACCATGTCGACGCACCCCCCAGCCCCCACATCAGGGCATGGCTATATATAAGGCTACAATAAGAGTCTCCTTTATGGCTATGGCGTCTGGGCTTTCTTCCTGCTTTGTGGTTTGGTTCGTTAGTTGTTCTGTTCTGACTCGGTTTGGTATAACAAACTCGTCCTCAGATGGTCTTACATCTTGTTGTTCAGTTTTATTCATAACGAATTTCACTAGTCTATGTTTCTGTATCATTCTTTTGTTTGGGAAATATATGTGGTAAGCGGGACTGTTTTTGTCGTATCCTACAAAAATACCTTTTTCACACCTTGAGTCAAGCTTTCCCTTATGCTTATAAGCATAGCAAGTGGTACCAAATTTACGCATTCGTGAGAGGTTTGGTCTTTTTCCACACATCATTTGGACTGGTGTCTGTCCTGTGTACTGCGTAGACCCACAATGACTTTGGTAAAATACTCAATAAGCATGCACCTGGCCATATCAAACAATGTACGCCAGTTTCGTTCAGCTGTGCCATTTTGGTGTGGTGAGTATGGTGCCGACGTTTCATGTCTTATGCCATTTTTCCGTAACAGTGACTGGTATTCTTTTCCAGTATACTCAGACCCGTTGTCAGAACGCAAGCATTTCACTTGTCCATATGGTGCTGTATCAGCAAGGAATTTCTCAGTTGCTATTATAGCATCGCTTTTCCATTTTAAAAAGTACACAAATACTGCGCTGGAATAATCATCAGTGAACGATATTGCATACTTATGTCCGTCTATAGATTCTGGGCTAATTGGTCCAGCTATATCAGTGTGAACGAGTTCTAACACCATTTTAGCTCTAGCGTCTGGTTCTCTATTTCTCTCTTGCACAAACTTTCCCTTGATACACACTTCACATTGTCTACGACCTTGATCATTTTTGTCATTAATTTTCATTCCATCAACAACATTTTGTAGTTTAAGAACATCATCACAATTGCAATGTCCCATAATTTCATGCCAAGTCTGTACATAGTAAGTACCATTACAGTGATCCAAAGGTTCAATACTCACGGTCCGTAGATAATATAGTCTGCCACTCTCATGAATAGGGAATATTGTTCCATCGGGGTGTTCCAGCATGCTTTTTCCGTTTCTGAACGTGACCGTAGCTCCATTTGTTGTAGCAGCTTTCACCGAGAAAATATCCTGGGGATATGAGGGTACATACAGGGCCCACTTGAGTACTATTTTGTGCTGTCTTCCCCTGTTGTCCCTGTTGATGAGCTTGATTGTTAAGAGCTTTATATGTGAGACGGAGGATCTAGGGAAGCTAAGACAGGAGAGATATGATCTCTCTTTTTAATTCTCTTCAGATCTCTAGCTGCAGCATTTTGGACAAGCTGAAGACTTTTAACCAAATTCTGTGGACTTCCTGAGAGTAATGAATTACAGTAATCCACTCTTGATGTAACATGTTGAAATTATTCTGGTGATTAATGTTGTTTTCTTTTTTCCTTAAAATTTTCAGGAAATAAATAAAATGAATCTACGGTAATAAATGAAGGGATTTGCCTAAATGAAAGCTGCAATCCTTTATTTTCACATTAGGAGTTTTTTGCTGAACCGTAGTAAAACAAAAACCAGTCTGGAAGCAAGAGCAACATTTAACATCCAGTTTTATTCATCTTAGAGCACAAGAGTCACATGATCACAGGTTACTGGACACACGACTTCAACACCTTTACACAAATACCACCATCTAGTTAACAGCCTGTTTATTCAGCAGCAGTCTGGCTTTTAATCTGAAGAAAACCTTTAATGTAATAAGAGCTGAAATTTTATTCAAATGAAATGTTTTCATGTTTGTGGGATTCTGTTTTAATTTGAACATCTAAAATAATCTCAGACTGGTTTCAGTTTTCACTTCATTCTCGATAAATCAGATTTTTTTAATTTATTATCTGTGGCCATCTCAATTTGTTTTGAAACAACAAAAGAAAAATAAATATATAAATAAAAAGCCATAAACTTTAAATATTCTGCTGCACGTCAGAATACAACCCGACTGGGATTAAAACAACTTCCTGTCTGGACAGATTCAAACACAGATTTAACATCTATTATAAATACTGATGATCAATAAGCTGATGGAGCCAGAGGTAGAAAGATTAATCGGCTGAAATCTGGAGCTTTTCATATTTATTGAGACGTGATTATTGAAAATGTGCAAAAAGTCGTTCTAGAAACTAAAAGGACGCAGCAGCAGCTGTGTTGTTAGTAACTATTTAGTGTTTATTACTAATATCCATTCATCATGTATATAATTCAACTGACTTAAGCTCAGTAAATATCGTATGGTTTGCAGGAGGAGGACACGATGCTCCTAGCATCGAATCTGCTGAGTCATCAGTAAAGTACGGCGCTAGGGCTCTTACTGTGAAGGCCTAACCACGTCCCTAACACGGGCAGAGATTTTTCTACTTTTCCGATAGAAACTAGCTAAGTTAGTTAAGCTGCGCAGGTTTTGTCTCTTTGCCGCTGCAGAGGCGAATCGATGGACCTCTGGATCAAACAGCATCTGTCGACTTCTACAACAAAACGCCATTTTTAGGTTTACACAACATCTAATGACATCGACACCACACGGGACGTCTCAGCTAGATCAGATCTGATGTTAGTTTCTTCTTCATGAGAGCGAACCACACCGACATGCAGCAGGTTGTCCACCACGTCACCACAAAGCTTCACGTTCATCTACTCACTACAGCAGAGAGCATGCGATTACGACGACTAACAAGAAGGACTCGGCCACGCCCACCGGCCACTCTTTGCCTCCATAAGATCAAAACCGAACTGGATTTCCTGGCGAGGACTTCCTCCTCACAGAATGCTCTCGCGCTCCTCGCTGAAGGTCACAGTGTCGGAGGACACGGTGCAGATCTCCGGCGGGTCTCCAGGCTTCAGGCCCCTCTTCAGGTGGACCACACGGACGTTCTCGTTGTTGGGACCAGGTCTGGCGGTGGAGCTTGGGGACATGATGATGTTGCCAGTGGAGGTCTGGTGGGAGGAGGTGGAGCTTTCTGTTGGTGGGCGGGGCCTGGTGCCCTGCTGGGCATTGGTGTTGTTGTTCAGGGTGACGTTGCTGGGCGTGCGGTTCAGGTTGTAGGACTTGGAAGATGGCCAGCTCTCTTCGGGGCTGCTGGCCAGCAGGCTGCACTGGTCCTCGGAGCAGATGGACATTCGGGTTACGGTCGGGTCCTGCAGGCCGCTCAGGCTGCTGGGTAGGCCGCGCTTCCTGGCCACGTTCTCCTCGTCCAGCTCAATGAGGTTGGCTCTCTCCAGCTGAGACAGATCCGCCTCCTCATCCTGCAGCGAGTGGTTAGGCGAGCTCTCGTTGGAGCGCACACCCGAGTCGGAGGAGTCCTTCTTGTCCAGCATGGCGTCCGACAGGTAGTCCTTCCCCTTCAGGGCGAGCGAGCCTCCTGGCAGCTTGGAGTCGATCGCCCTCTTGCCATCTTTCAGCTGGGATGGGTTATCAGACTCCTCAGACTCCTCGTCGTCACTGGTCAGCTTCTGGTAGCGAAGTCCGCTGGTGGCCTTCACCTTCAGGTCGGCGGCGCCCTGGAACAGCCCTCCCCTCTCAGCAGACAGCTTACGGGTCAGCAGGAACTTGGACGAGCCATGGTCTCCTTTCTCGTCCTCCTCTGTGATCGGGTCAAGACCGTCGCCGTTGGAGGGGAAGTCGGTGTTGTCTGCCAATGGCTTGGCGCCGTTTCTCTTGTTGAAGGATTTTCGTCCATCCTGCTCAGTGCCGTCTTTGCTCTTGTCTTCAGATGATGATGATGTCATGAACTGTCCTGGCTGTGGTTGGACGGGTTTCTCTGTGATGCTTCCCAGTTCCAACTGGGCCATCTGAGCAATGTACTCCTGGTAGGCATTGCGGTATTCCGCCTGCTGTTTGTCCGTCAGCTTGGCGATGTCGTTGGACGACTCCTGGGAGTTCAGACTGGTCATGCTGGCGGTCCGGTGTGCGATGCCCTGAGGACACACGGAGCACCTTAACAACCGTCCTCTCAGACCCACCTGGTTCTGGGAGGTCAGAACGCCACTTACCATCCAGGGTGCGTTTCCGTTCCGCGGCGCCTCATCCAGTCCGACACCACTCAGCTCCTCAAAGCTCAGGTTGAAGCTGTACATCGCCGAACCATCAGTGTTGGCGGCGCCAGCGTGGGGCGGGGCTAAAGCTCTCCTTCCCACCTCCACGGGGCCACCCACAATGCTGCCTTGCTCGCTGGCAGTTTCCTCGTGTAGGACCTGGCTCTCGATGTGGCGCATCTCCAGAACCTGTAGCAGAAGATGGGGTCAGACCCGGTTCTGGCAGTAAATGTGGTGCTGAGGGTTGTTTGGTGCTGACCATGGCTCTGAAGAGCTGCCAGTCTCCAAAGTTCATGTTCATCTCCTTCTTCAGCTCATCGATGTTACACTGAGACAGAACCCGGCCGTTCACGTTGGCCTGAAAACCAGAACAGAACAAACCCGTTAAACATCTGTTCCAGCGGGTCTCCTCCACGCATCCCATGTCTCGCCGACCTTCCTGATGGTGGCGGTGTACTGTCCAATCATGGTCGGGTCCAAACCCTCGGTCTGACGCACGCGTTCACAGATGGAGTCCGTCGTCATGGCGCTGAGGAGGATGGAGGGAGCACCCGACACAATGGAGGCTGAACCCTGAACACACACACACACGCACACACGCTTATGGATATTAGCTTACAACACTTAGAGCAGGTCAGATGTGACTCTTTCATTCTGCTTTAATCTGCTTGGTAATAGTTAGTGGTTGGTTACTCAGTTAGTTAACCAGGCTGTGACCTCATAAAACAACAAAAAAGATATTGAAACTTTATTCTGAAATCCTTTACCATCCTAACATCGGGTTTTATTCTCCAACAAGTTTTCCTCTGACGGATTTCCAGAATCACCTGAATTAATTCTTAAATGGTGGAAATTTCGGAAAATGTTCAAACTGACACTTACCATAACCAGTTAGTTACCGCAAACAGTTAGTTACCATAACCAGTTAGTTACGCAACCAGTTAGTTACTGCAACCAGTTAGTTACCATAACCAATTAGTTACAGCAACCAGTTAGTTACCGTAACCAATTAGATACAGCAACCAATTAGTTACCATAACCAGTTAGTTACAGCAACCAGCTAGTTACTGCAACCAGCTAGTTACCGCAACCAGTTAAGTTACCGTAACCAGCTAGTTACATAACCAATTAGTTACCGCAACCAGCTAGTTAACATAACCAGTTAGTTACCTTAAGCAATTGGTTACCACAACCAGTTAGTTACCGTAACCAGTTAGTTACCGCAACCAGTTAGTTACAGTAACCAGTTAGTTACCACAACTAGTTAGTTACCACAACTAGTTAGTTACCGTAACCACTATGGACCCAGATAGTAACAGAATTAAAAACTCCGATAGGAAACAACGAAGCTGAAACTAAAATTGGGTTTAATTACTTATTTTTTACTGAAACCGAACAAAGAAACAATAATAATCATCATCATTAGCTGTTAAATTACAGGTAGTTTGTTTCCTCCAAAATAAAAGCTCGTCAGAGGAAGGGCTGCAACAACGAATCGATAAATTCGATGAAAATCGATTACTAAAAGCGTTGGCAACGAATTGCGTCATAGATTCGTTGTGTTGCACAACTCTTCCAAAAGCCCCCTCCCCTCCCGCCCGCCGTTGAGCGCAGACCGGAGAGCCGGCAGGTGTTTGGAAGAGGAACATGGCAGAAGCAGCGAGACCCAAAAAAAGTAAAAACTTGGGAGCATTTTCAGTTAAATCAGGCGAAGACATTCGTTACCTGCAACGTTTGTAGGTCAGACTTAGCATGGCACGGGAGTAACGGTGATGATGCAGCATCTTAAACGCAAGCATGTCAGAATCATCAGCGAGGAAGGAGAGAGCTCGGTGTCCGGGTAAGTTAAAAACTTCAAAAGTGATTCACCCAAGCCCCGGATTATTACACAGGCTAGACATGCCCTAAGCTCGTAAAAACAAGTCTATAAAATCGTAAGCACGACGCTATTAGATAGGCGGGGGGGGGGGGGGGGGGGGGGGGGGGC
Organism: Nothobranchius furzeri; assembly: GCF_043380555.1. NCBI lineage: Eukaryota > Metazoa > Chordata > Actinopteri > Cyprinodontiformes > Nothobranchiidae > Nothobranchius > Nothobranchius furzeri. Next base: position 17,501,022 of record NC_091742.1, read on the forward strand.
TCGCGCAGCTGCCAACCGGTTCCGCCGTCACATTCCCGCAGAAACTGGTTGATCACACCGGGGCCAGACTACTAGCATGTGGCTTTACAACCACAATGTCCTCAGAAGCGAAAACGCTTTTAAAAGGGAGGGAGGAGTCCTAACTGTTGCTGCAGGCGTGTTGTGTGAGAGTGCAGTTATATACTGGTTAATATATTTTGGGGTTCAGTTGCTTTCATGTGGCCTAATGCGAGTCTATTTGGGATCATTGGAATGATCAGCAGCATTTCTTGATGTGACTTTATGGCAGTTGCCCAGGGCATCATCGCAAGGAGGGTGGCATTCATTTACTTTTGTTTTATTTGGTATTTTTTCAGTCATTTTTGGAAATGGTGATTAATTTTGATTAATTCACAGCCAATGTTTAATTACATTTAAAAATTGTTTGACATCCCCAATTATAATAAATGTCTACAGATGAGAAAAAAAAAAACAGATGAGAATTGCCTTTAAAGAGCAAGTCACCCCCAAATAAACTTTTTTTGCTGATAAACTAAATAAATGTGTGTCTAATCGTGCTGCAGACACGTGTCGTCAATAATTTGGCACTTCAGTGCATCTTAGTTAAAATTTAAATATTCTGCCTAAAACTGGCAGTGTTGTGCCGTTGTCAGGTAAAAACTCTGCACTGTATTTTAATTTAAATCTGCCACCGCTATTGGCTGAGAAGTATGCTATGATGTAAACTGGTACATTATGATGTCACAATGCTGTCGTGAGCCTGAGTGTGTGTGTATTTGTTAGCGGCTCCGCCCTCTCGGTCTGCCAGGCAACAGCATGTGTTGCATTTTTCAAACATGAAGCGGGAGTGGACTTAGACTCTGGTAGGGGTTGACTTGCTCTTTAAGCTGTTTAACTTGGACCAAGCATTTTAGGTCACAGATAGGTGTAGCTTAGGGTCTCTGTCTATACACCTTATAAGACAATTTAGGTGATGGCATGTTGTTTTTCTGCTACTGAACAGTTTTCTAATAATGTTGTGTTTAATAAAGTGAAGGAAGGAGACAAAATAACGTTTCCCTAGCAGTTTTTAAAAATGTCCCCATGTAATCCGATTAATCGATTAATCGTGTCAAGACCCCATCTGATTCATCGATTATCCAAATAATCGTTTGTTGCAGCCCTAGTCAGAGGGACAATTCCTGTTATTTAGCCGTGATCCCGTTTGTGCTCCGACATGCAGACGAAGACTCAGGTCTTTTGTTTCCTGGAGGTGGGGGTGGGGTGGAGAGGGGCAAAAAAAAAAAAAAAAACGACTTCTGAAAAAAACTGGTGGGAAGAAGCTCCCAGTTTTCCCAGTTTCTGATCCCACTAGTCTCAGGAGTCTGCACCCTTTTCCTGCTCTAGGGGGTTTGAGGAAAACCGTCACAGCAAAAGATCAAAGGCTACAGGATGTGCAAGCAGGGTGCATGCTGGGAGATGTAGTACTTGTTAGGGAGGGTTCAGTACCTGCTTCCGTTTCAAAGATGAATTCTTAGACTGCAGACAGAAGGACAGACAGACGAGGGATGAAAACAGCAGGATGAGCCACGAGACACAAACAGGAAATGAGTCTGATCTATAAACAAACATCAGCAGCTGTTTCCTGGAGCGTTACTCCAAAAAACCACAGAAGAAGAGGAGCAAACGAGTGGAGCAGCAGCAGAAGAAACCATCAGGCAGTGATGATGACTCCAGATTAAATAAACTACAAATAATGAAAAACACAAATAAAGTTTCTGGAGAAAATAATTATGAAAAAATTAAATAAATTTTCTAAATGAGCCAAATTAAATTGGCCTCCAGTGATTCTGTTGTTGATGAACCAGAACCTTTTAGGTTCTGACCCAATTAATCGGCTCCGGGTCGTCGTACTTACGGGCGCGGCGCTGTCTCTGCTGAAGGTGCTTTTAGGAAGCGGGCGGAGATGATGGAGGTGTGGTGGGAAGGAGGCCGTGACTGGGCGTGGCAGCTGGTAAAGGTGGTGTGGAAAATATGGCTGAGGGGTGGGGGGGGGGGGGAAGAAAATCAAAACAACGTTCATGGAGATGTCAACATGGAAAAAGTAAACAACTCAAATGAAGGAGGAAATCTCTGCTGCAGCTCCATCTGGATCAGCTGATTGGCCCTGAGAGCCGAGCTCGATGGTGACTGGTCGGCTGCCTGTCAGCAGAAATTTCCCTCAAAACAATCAAATCAAAGCAGAAAGAAACGAGGAGTGAACTGAACCAGGAGCATGCAATCACAGTATGTGATGATGTCACAGCTCTACCAGGTGAGGAGGCAGTGGGCGGGGCCTGTACTAACCCTGTTGTAGAAGGGATGCTGTGGGCCGGCCATCCCGCTGTAGTAGCTGCTGTGAGGCTGCGGGGAGATGACGCCCCCTGGTGGCTGGTTGAAGGGTCCGCTGAAGGAGGCGGACGGCGAACAGGTGGACGACACCTGGCTGTAGACGGAGATAGGGCGGGGCTGGGCCTCCTGCAGTGGGATGGCTGGGTATGTGACTCCACCCATATTCATCTGCTCTCGAGCGGCACAAACATCTGGATCAGGAAGAGAACATCTGGGTTAGATGAAAAAAACCAAACAGTGGAACTGAAATGGAGAGAAAACATCTGGATCAGTAAAACCAGAGTCCAAAGACATCTGTCCCAGTTAAACAGGTAGGAGGACACGAACTTCTAATCCTTCTAATTCCTCTGCAGAAGACTCGCCTGCCAGTCTCACCTGAGATGATCTCACGGAGCTTTGGGTCCAGGTTGACGGTGCACGGCAAGAAGGTGTGAATGTCTCGGGCTGCCAGGACAGGAGTCCGCGAGGACAGGAAGACCTCGAAGCTGCGGACGTCTCCGTCGATCTCCAGCAGCGGCTCCACATCTTTGGTGGTGGGGATGTTTTTGGACACTCTGACGAACGAGACACATCAGATGCTGAACAGAACTGGAGGTTCCGGGACCGGAGCTGAAGGAGACCTCTGACCTGTCGTAGATGGACTTGAGCGTGGTCTGGTCCGAGACCCCGTCCGTCTCCTCCAGGTACAGGATGAGCCAGGATGTCCTGTAGGGCCACTGCTCCGTCAGGTTGATCCAGGACGCCAGGCGGTCCCAGTTAAAGCTGATCTGATTGGCTCGTAGCAGACGACCTGGACAAAACAGGAAGAGGCGGGTTTATCGACCGTCACGGATCCAGATGGACTGGAGGCTGATGGGAAGTCCCGTATCACCTGTGACGGAGACGATGTTCAGCAGCCTCCTCATGGACTGCGGGCTGATGTCGCTGAACCAGTCCTCCGTCACCATCAGCTTCGTCAGGTCGAAGGACATCTGACGGGTCACGGAACGCTGCACCTGACGGCGCCGGTACGTGTCCTGCATCCACACAACACAGGTCACATGACCTCAATCAGCTGAGCCACAGCAGGACGGCAGTGACACGAAATGAGACCAATCATCAGACAAAACTGTAATTATTACACACACACACACACACCCTACCCGGCGGTTCAGCGTGGTTTTGCTGCCAAACTTGGTGATCTCTCCCAGGCTGTGCTGAGACAACTTCCTGTCCAGCTCCTCGTGCCAGCCTACAGGACACAAACAGGAAGTAGGTCATGACTTGTCTCCAGCAGGAATCTGCTGCCTCTGCGGTCCAAACAGACGTTTCCAGCTTTTCCACAAGCTTTTGATCATTTTAATAAACATCTACAGAAGAACAGAGCCATGAAAAACTTATTTTGTCTTCAGATTTCTGAAAACTTAAGGATTTCGTGCACTGAAACTGCATTAGTGAAAGTTACAATGATATTCTCATGGCCTCAGATAAGAATCTTGTGTCTGTTCTAGTCTTGTTAGATCTCAGTGCTGCCTTTGACACAGTTGATCACAAGGTTCTTTTAGAAAGACTTGAACATGCTGTAGGGATCAAAGGAACAGCGCTAGGCTGGTTTAAATCCTACCTGTCTGACAGATTTCATTTTGTAAACGTACACGACAAATCTTCATACTCCAGGGTTACTTGTGGAGTACCACAGGGTTCAGTGCTTGGACCAATTCTTTTTACTACATATATTAGGGGTGTAACGGTACGCTAACATCATATTCAGTTTGGTGCTTTTAAGAGCTGGGTTTGATGAATTGCTGGTATATAATATTTATTTCATGTCTGAAGCGGCTCCTATAGCGAGCAGAAGAAGGTGTCATCACAGGTGCTGATCTAGCATCTTTAATTATTTCACAGGTTATTAGTGCAGCTATGAGCGTCACGATCATACAGACACGTGTTTGACTGTTGATGCTCCTGTTTTTATTTCTGCAGCGAGCCTAAAAAACTCCCCTCACACCGCCCAGAGGTTCTCCTTTATAACTCGTATTAAATAACGAACTTCCTCCGCGCCGTGTTTTTGTTGTAGGATGAAAACTTTACATCAATTGTCCCAGCGGGAAGTTCAGCAGACGTGTCTGTTTACATTTTAGCCACTGCGTGCGGACAGTGTGAGAGAAGGGAGGGAGGGGCTAAGAGATGCTCCCTTCATCTACGGGGTCCAGCAGTAGCTCCAGCAGCAGTGACAGCCAGCTGATTCGATCCGCTCTGAAAGGCCTTGATCAGAATTTGCAGATCACATTTTTTTAACGACAATCAGGCACGTGCAGCCATCATGCGTCACTCAATACAGCGTCTGTGCGGAAACTCGCCTAGGAACTTTTATCTGCTGCACTTAAATTACGCAAATGGACCCAACCGAATAGCAGGGTTTCCCCCAGGGCTTTATAAGCCTGGCGGCCTGCAAAGCTTTCCTTGGCCCGCCCCTCCCCCCTCCCCGACCGTGTCCGCTGACACGAACGGCGCAACCAAACTAGAGCCCTCCATCAGCTGATTCTGGTGAGAAACAGCAGCAGAAAGTGTGCAACCCCCCCCCCCCGGCTCTCACACGTGCACGAGCGTGTGTGTGTGTGCGTGCGTGAGCTCTGTCTTCTCCATCACCAGTGAGTCGTGGATGGCTGCTTATACTGAGCCAGGATCCTCTGGAGGTTTCTTCCTGTTAAATGGGAGATTTCCTCTCCACTGTCGCTGCATGCTTGCTTAGTATGAGGATTGCTGTAAAGACGCTGACACTAGTCAGTGACTCAATGCAACCTGCTGGGTTCCTTATATAGGAAACCTTTTACTGATTGGCTTCATGAACATACCTGTGTTGGGATGAAGGTCCTTGAGGCGACTCTGGTCCTGATTATAAAAAACTGAACTGACCCCAAAATTCCACTATCTCCGCTCCGCCCCCGCTTTCCGCTGCCGCTCGCTTCTGGTACCCGCTCTACAACGGCTCCGCTCCGGTGCGGAGACCTGAGGTGCGCAAACAGGCATGCGCAGGATTTTCGAGATCTTGCGATACAGTCCAAGCAATAGGGCTGTAGCGAAGCCTCGACGAAGTCGACGGCTCGATTCTAAAAATTTGTCGACGTCAGATCCGGAAGTCGACGCACCGCGCCCACTTGTTGCATCCCCAGGAGTTTGTAAATAGAGGAGGAATCTGCCTGTTCTTCCTCTAGTTCGCCCTCTTCTCCGCCTTCACTAAAATCTCCGCCAAATACCGAAGACCCGGAACAACGTCCGTCCACTACTAGATTATTTTCCTGTTTTGCCCCTTCGTCTCCCGGCAACGGACAACAACTTCCGGGGTCAGATGCGCTGCTTCGTGTCTATAGCAGATGTAGAAAATCACCGGGAGCGCTTCTCCCTTCATTAAGGAGCTTCTTTCAGACATGAGGAGAGCTGTTTTGGTGGTAGCAGTCTCTCCTCCGTGCTGGTCTGTTTGCTGCTGGGTGTTTTTGGTTTATTTAAACTTGGTAACTTGAACTTAACGTTGGTAAAGCTACTGTTAGCATCTTCGCTAACAGCTTCTTGCGTTGGGATAAGCTGTTACGTTTTGGTTTAGAGTTCATCTTTTTTGTGGTGTAGATCTCCCTTTTATTACATTTAGAGTGTTGTGGGTTTTCGGTTTAGTGTAAAATATCACCTGAGTTTGGTTTAACCCGTAAGACCACTCGCCTCACGCACATAAGTGACCAAAACAAAGCAGCATGGAGACACTCCATCTTCTACCACCTCTCAGGCAGCAGCCTGCACTTCCAAGTTCTACACGTCACCAGAACATAACCAACACAATAAACGCAGTGTTATACAAAATGGAAGGCCTGTAGTGTTTATTCTCTTACAGTAAGAATTTATCAATTTTTTTTTTGAGGAATTTATTTGAGATTTTCTGGTTTTTGTTAATTGTGCAATAGAAAAATAATCATTAGATTAATTTTCTAAATAGTCATTAGAATAGTCGACTATTCGATAAAGTAATCGTCAGAATAATCGTTTTAAAAATAATCGTTTACCCCCAGCCCTACCAAGCAATAAACGCGGAAGTTAGATCCAAACACCCGTTGTGTGGGAGAAGCATCGAAATGAACCGTTTAATCTGCCCATCATTTGTGTTGAGAGATCAGCAGTGTTTGGATCAACAAAGTGTGACTACTTTGACAGTGGAAACTGTATTTATGGCTTATTTTTGTGCATTTAAACTTCAGCCGCCATTGATAGTTGTTAAAAGTTGTTAAACCTGTGCATATGAAACAAAAAACGCATTTTGTTTATCGATTTATTGTGAAATAACGGAAGTTGTGCTCGCTCCCTTTCCTGTTGGGCGGTTGTGATTTCTGTCCATTGACTGCGGAGGTGCTCCGGCGTCCGGCAAAAATAGAATCGATCCTATTTTTGCCAGATGGCGGAACGGCGGGCGGCGCAGTGCGCAGCACGGCCGCAGTGGTGGAACAGCTCTGATTGACTACAACGGGACCGTTTTTGCTGCGGAGTTCTTGCCGGAGCGGAGATAGTGGAATTTTGGGGTGAGTTGGACCTAGAGTGATGGGAGGGAACGGGGGGGGGGGGGGGGGTGTCTGTAGTCGTAACCTTCAGCGTTGGCGGCGTCCCCGTTGGCAGGCGCAGCGGCGGTGCACATCTTCTTGGCGGTGGAGAGTCCACGGCTGTTGAGGAAGACCGGCAGGTGGACGATGTTCCTCATATAGTCGTGTCCGTTGATGTTGGAGTCTCTAAGGACACTGTTCAGGTTCTGGTTGATGGCTTTGATGATGATGTGAGGGTCGCTGGCGAAGATGGAGATAAAGGGACCTTTGGAGAATAAAACCCGAACCTGCGGGGCAGAAGGAACCAAATGGGTCACTGCTGTAGAACATTGGCGCTTTTTATCTCCACATGAACTCAGATTAGAGGACTTCCTGCTGGAGAAGTCTCCTCACCGTGTCGAGCATCTGCAGGACTTTGTCCTGCTCGCACGAGTCCAGACCATCGATGACGACCACCAACCTTGTCTGATGCTGTGTGAAGCTGTCGATGGTCTTCGCCATCCTCGCCATCAGCTCCACCTCATGCTTCAGCACCTGCAGGACAAAAGAAGCAGAAGGGCAGCTGAAGCCAGTCAGAAGGTCACGGTCAAACACAGCCTGCAGCCATGCTCACCTTCATGAAGCCCTCGCTCTTCAGTTTGTGCATCCTGTTGGCAGCGCCGTGGAGCCGCTTCCTCTGCGAGTTCAGCACCGAGTCCGTGACCTGCCACCACGTCTTACAGTTCAGCAGCAAGGCGAGGCCGACCACGCTGCCGATGGCGATCAGCACGGCGTTCACCTTCTGGTTCTCGCTGTCCACTTTAAAGATGGCCAGCAGCACCATGCCGCTGATGAGGCAGACCAGCACAAAGACGAAGAGGAAGAAGGACGGCACGCAGCAGATCTTCTTCCACTCGCTCTTACCTGCAGCAAAAAGAACAGAAGAAAAGCTAAAGGGCTCAGAGCGTTCGTCAAACACAGCTAGAAACAGAGATGTGAGACACGAGCGGGAATAGAACGTCCCCTGCTGGGTGACAAACTTCTACACAACCACAACCAGGCCCAGGGCGGAGCCGTGAGGATCTCCAGAGGTCTACGCCCCACATCTGTTACCTTTGGTCTCCTCGGTGCTGAAAACTCTGAACAGGCGCGTGGCGAGGAACCCAAACTCTCTCTCGCAGGCGTCTGAGAGAGTCGCTATCATCTCAGCCATGGACGTCTCTCCTCCGACGCTGGACAGACGGTTGTAGTCTGTGAACAGGAACCTGTCGGAGAAACCAGTTGAGCGTTGTTTCTACGTGTTCCCCATGAGCATCTCTGTGTTACCTGACAGGTAGAGCCTTGGTGCTCTGCACCGGCAGCTCCGGCGGGTTGATGAACATCAGCTTCAGCAGCAGCTGCAAATATCTGGTTTGCCGAGCCAGACGGGTGCTGAGCTGCCGCGCCCATGCCCAGTTATCACCCTCCATGTGCCCGCCGAAGTACACGAGAACTGCAGAAGACTCAGATTAGTTCGCCTGTAGCGGGCTGGGGGGGGGGGGGGGGGGGGGGGTTCACATCTCACCAAAGAAAAGGTAGATGAGGGTGAGCATGCTGATGGAGACGGCGAAGGCGAACAGCGGGTCAACACTAAAGCCGAGGACGACGGCCGCAGAGCCGCAGAAGAGCAGAGACAGGAAGACGATGACCCAGGAGAAACGGAACAACGGCTCAATCTGCTGCCCGGCGAAAGTCTTCATCTCATCTGAGGAGGAGCAGTAGTTAACTCCTGCGTGTGTGTGTGTGTGTGTGTGTGTGTGTGTGTGTGCGTGTGTGTGTGTGTGCGCGCAGACTCACCCTCCAGCTTCTTGAGCAGGAAGGACTTGCCACTCCCCCACTGAGCGTACAGACCCACACAGATGGGCGGCTGCATGGTGGGCTCGCTCAGGATGTCGGCCAAGGCCGAGCTGTACAGGTCGTAGCCTAGCATGTCCCCGTCTGTCTCTGTGGGGGACAGGTGACCTGCAGGGGGCGGGGCATGTCACATCACATCACAGGCGTAACACCACATAGACTAACAGAGACGAACGTACGCGCTCCGAAGATCTGTGTGAGGATGCTCTTCTGGTGGCTGCAGTCGATGTTGTACGGCGTTTCTCCAGCCTTGTTGGGTCGGTACAGCAGGCGGCCATCTTTAGGGTTTCGGAGCAGGAGCTCAGCCAGACGGCGACTCCGGCCGCGGATGGCAATGTGGAGCGGCGTGTCTCCTTTCTGGACAAACAGAACCAGCAAGATGAACCTTCTAAACCCGGAGGAGGTCTGAACTGGTTCTGGTTCTGCTTCCGGCGAGGCTCTTACCTTATCGACAGACGACACTTTGGCTCCTTTATCCAGCAGCAGCTCCACAATATCGATGTTCCTCATCTTTGTTGCTTTGATCAGCGGCGTCTCGCCGTCCTGAAGTGGAATAAAAAAACTCCCGATTGTTCTCTGCCAGTGGGCGGCACTTATAAGAGGAGAGCGAATAGGTGAGGGTGTGTTCAGGTGTCACCTTGGTGCAGGTTTCGGTGTCGGGGTTGCACTGCAGGATGTCCCTCACCATGGTGGCGTTCCCTTTCTCCACGGCCCAGTAAAGAGCCGTTTTATTCTCCTGAAAGAGACAGACGCATCGTGAGAAACCCCTCGTCTCTTGAACATCTAAATGTCGCCAGGAAGCAGAGGTTAGGATTAGGATTAGGGCGACAATCTCAGCAGCAGGTCAGATTAAAACGTGGTCGATCATCAGGTTAAAAGATTCCTGGTATGGATCGACGCCCGCTCCATGAGCTCACCTGTCCTCGGATGTCAATGTCGGCATATTTGTGCAGCAGCGCTCTGACGATCTCCACGTGGCCCCCCCTCACCGCACCGATCAGCACCGTGTCGCCGCTCTGTAACACACAGGACACCGTTAAGTCCCGCCTGCAGCAGCGCCCTCTAGTGGACGTGTCATTCTGGTGTCCGTCTCACCCGGTCAGGAATGTTGACGTACGTTCCTGCGTCCAGTAGGTCCTGGACGATCTCAGTGTGTCCCTCCTTGGCGGCGATCATCAGCGCCGTGTTCCCGTCTTTATCGGTCATGTTGACATTCGGGTTTCTCTTCAGGAGCTCCTTCACCACCTCCGAGTATCCGCCCTTCACGGCCACGATCAGAGCCGTCATAGAGTTCTAGAGACCGGGAAACAGAAGTTATCAGCTGATGAGATGGTTGGTCCAACCGGTTCTGAGTTCTGGACCATGAGAGAGTACGTACCGCCCCCTCCTGGTCCACGTCAGCGCCGTTCTCCAGCAGGTGCATCACACAATCATAGTGTCCCTTCCTGGCTGCCCATATCAAAGACGTGGTACCATACTGTTACACACACACACACACACACACACACACACACACACACACACACACACACACACACACACACACACACACACACACACACACACACACACACACACACACACATTGTTTTATTTGATTAGATAGTGTGTGCCTCTTCTGAAAGCTCTTAGGTGTTTTGTATTTTATAATAATAATAATATAATAATGATAATATTAATAATAATAATAATAATAATAATATAATGATAATATTAATAATAATAATAATAATAATAATAACAATGATAATAATAATGATGATAATAATGATGATAATAATAATGATGATAGTAATAATAATGAGGATTTATTGAGTCATTTTCCTCTCACTCTGAGGTGTTTTGGTTGGTTTTTCTATCTGACTCTAGAGGATTCCTACTGATTATGACTCTTCTGCTGCTCCAGGTGGATGGCAGCCACTTATGACAGAGAGGTGTATACAAGGAATTGATTGTGTTGTGTTGTAACCTCACACAGTCAGCCTGTTTTGTTTTGTGTCACCTTATCTGAACAGTTGACTTTGGCTCCATTCTGCAGCAGCAGCTTGACGATTTCCGAGTGTCCTCGACCTGCGGCCCAGATTATGGGATAGACACTGTACTGCTCAGAGAGACGAGAGGAGGAGATCAGAATCAGACATCCAAGTGTGTTGCTGCATCTGCACACACATCCTGACTGAGTGTGTCACCTGTCCCGTGGTGTTGGGGTTAGCGCCGTGCTCCAGCAACAGCTTGAGTACCTCCAGACGTCCTTTATAAGCCGCCCACATCAGAGCCGTCCAGCCGCCCTGTCACACAACCAGAAAACACCACAGATGTTTTTCTATAGCTTAGACTACATTTCCCATGATGCTTTGCACCCACCATGTCTCTGTGCTCGATGTAGGCGCTGTTCTCCAGCAGCTCCTTTACCACCTCCAAGTGACCCTCTTTAGCTGCAGAGATCAGTGCCGACCAGCAATCCTGTAACACACAGAGGCCACGTTACCACGGAAACAGCAGCCATTATCCCACCTGTCTCCTAGCAACCACAGAGTCCCAGAGAGGAAGGGGGTGGGGTGAATGGGAATGAGTCTGTTTGTTTAATGGAAGTCAGACAAAATGACTTCTGAGGGATGGAGGTGTGGGTGCGCTTATTTTACTCACCACATCATCCAGGTTGACGTTGGCTCCCCTCCTAATGAGCTCCTGGACGATCTCCAGGCTGCCCTGCTCCGCCGCCAGCATCAGAGGCGTCTGACCATTCTGGAAACAAAGTAAACTAATAAATAAAAACCTAATTTTAAAAATGTAGCAGCATTAACGTCCAGCTCAGCAAAAACAGAAAGATGAGAAATAATAATAAAATACTGGAAACAACACAAGCAACCTAGTAAAACATACATAAACATGACAAAATATAAATAAATCATTACAGTTATATTCATCTAAAGGGGCAGATGAAGAAGAACTATGATAAAAATAATAATTTAGCATCCTGACAAGCAGGTTGTTGTTTATTTTCCTGCGGTCTCTCTGATGTTGCCGTATTTATCTGGACGTACATCGCTGCGCCCGTCCACCTCCTTGAAGCGGTCCAGATGAGCCTTCAGAGCGGCCAGGTTCTCCTCCTCCACGTAGCTGAACAGGTTCTGGATGGCCAGCGTGGTCATCTTGATGGACGTAGTGGTGTCCATGTCTGCGGTCCGTTGATGCGCCCCCTGCTGGAGGACGGGGGACAGGAGGGTTTTAGGGAAGCTGTTCATCTGTAACAACCTCTGAAGCCTGTAGGGGGCTCCACTCCGAGTGGTGGGCGGAGCCTGTTGGGGTCTGTGCTGCTGAGATAAACCTGCTGCTGCAGACTCAACTCTGACTGAAGTCTAACCTGAACTGACCCTGGACCAGCCTGTGGGTTCTGCCCACCCGCTGATATGGACTTCAACAGGCTTTACCCTCCACTTCATAAAGATGTGCAGCCGTCACCATGGCAACAGCCTCCATATGGGTGAACGTAGATGACAGGATCAGGTCTGCTCCGGCTTTATCCAAACAACACGAGCACTATCCACAGAACGGTTCTGATCCAGACCAGAAATACAAACCACCCGACACCTCCATAAAGTGATGCTGATGCTGAGCACATGACCCCCACCCCCTCTAAGCAAGTCCTTGATGGCTGAACATCAGGTCCGACTCAGACCTGGAGGAGACCACAGACGGGTCCGGACCGGTTCTGGGGTAAAACCAGACCTGATCATGTCTGAGTAGAACTGTTCTTTCAACCTGATCGAAATCTAGCATGCAAGGATTTCCCTGCAGAACCCTGTGGAACCTTCTACATCTGTTCTCCACTCGGTCTCAAGAAGGTTAGAACTCCTGGAAACACAAGAAGTGTCCATTTTAATGCATCTGGGTTTTTTTTTAGCTGAGGAAGTGTTTTAGGTCCTCCCAGCACAGAAATGGGGTTCTTTTCCCTTTTTTAGAACGTGGGTTGATTTTCTACGTTAGAATTAAAACCTTTTGTTTGAGCTAACGTTATAAATAATCAAAATAAACAGCACAAAGCAGTCTGCTAGAAAAACAATCTTCTGAACTAATTTTAGCTGTTTTAGGATTAATTTGATTGTAATTTGTTTCTTTATTCTGTTAACAGAAATAAATTATTGTGTCTCTTAAATAAAAAACATGTCGATAAACACATTTTACTGTTGACATCAAATCTAGAGATTTTAATTTCATTCATTTTAGAAATGACATGATTTTAGAAACACCTGAGTAAAGACTGCAAATAATAAATGAATGAGAAAATAAATAAATGTTCGAAAGCAGAAAAACACCAGCTTAAATATTTAACATTTAAACATGAAATAAATTCGCAGCTATTTAATATTAAAGTCCTTTAATCTCAGTATTAACCCGGAGCACAAACAGGCGCGTTTATGGTTCATAAAGTGTAAATATTAAACCTGCGTCAGATAACAGCAGCAATAACCTTCATGCTGTCGGACAGATCCACTCATTCACCCATTCACTCTTTCACCGCCTGCAGCTCAAACAAAAACCCAACAAAGCATCTGAATCTGAAGACTTCAGCCATGAATGCGTCACATAGCAACACATGAAGGGGACCTGATTCACTCCGACGGATCGATAATTAATCGATGACAGGAAAAGATGCTAGCGGAGAGGCGAGGGAACAGAAGCGGCTTTACCTTTAAATAAGAGCTAGATTCGGTTTAACGGTCCGGGTTCGGGCGGGTTTCAGAGCTTCTCGTTGGCCTGTGTTAAAATGAAAGCATTCGGTCATTCTCCATCCCGGACAACCGCAGCAGCCATCTTGATCAGAAAGAATAAAAGCCGAGAGCCGAGAACAACAGCGCAGCCAATCATAGCCCGCCCCCGCGTCAGGTTAGCCAATCTACGGCCAGCACTTCTGCCTAACCCTGTCAAAATAAAAGTTTAAAACGACCATTTCCGGTAAAACGATAACTCACCAGTGATGTTTATTTCGATGTTCGTTTTTGTAAATTGTAGTGTCTGGGAACTAAACTTATTTTCAATCAAGTCATGATTAAAAAAATAAAAAATTAGAACAAAACTAAGTTAGTAGGCTAGTAAATACTGTAAAACGTGGCTTCTAGTTTAAAATAATTGTCAAATTCACTCTTTACGTGCTTTGTTGGAACAGTCCACAGCTCAATCTCATAATCTGAAGGTCATGAGTCAGAGCCTCTAGTTTACCTTTGGTAAACGAGTCAGAAACTCTAATCAGTTCTGCTGTTTACACACCTCTCTCTTCTGTTCAAGACACTCAAAAGATATTTAATCTCATTTCTTTGTTCCTGATTTAAAACAAGAATATCCTGAAAGTGTTTGGTGAATTTTAATTTTCTGCATTATTATTATTGTTGAGCTGTGTGTGTGTGTGTGTGTGTGTGTGTGTGTGTGTGTGTGTACCTTTTCTTCTTTTGCAACATGTTTGTATTAAAACACAATAAACATTCACTTAAAGTATTTAAAAAAACAACATTTATTCACATTTACAAAAATCAAACATGAAGTCCAAACAAACAATTATCAACCCTACAGATGGGTGGACGGTTTCCCATCCCAATGTCACATTTATCCACAGATTCATCCTCACGTCTTCAACCTGGAGTCATGGAGGGAAGCCAACAGTAGAAGTACTAATGTAAAACATACAGCTATATCTAGATCGTTTGGTTTAGTAAAGAAAAGAAGAAAAAGACTCAAAAACACTGATGGGAAGTACAACACCAGAGCCACGTAATACTAACAGTGGTCAAGAGAAAAGCTAAATTAAATAACTCAAATCTGAAAGTTTGTCTGAAAATAGCATTTACAGGTGCTAGAGAGCAAACTGTCCACCGCAGATCTCAACTGGATTAGCTGGATCAGCTGTTAGCTAATCAGCCTAAAACAAACGTCTGCAGCTAAACAAAACTACTGGTTATCACGGTTGAACTGCTGAAGAAGAGACACATTTCTGTTGTTAGTAAAAATAAACAGATTTATATACCTAAACAGTTTTCTGTGGTAACATGTAAAGCAGCCAAGAATTATGGAGTTAATTTAGTTTTTTATTAATCATTCAAAAAAGTAATTTCAACAAAAGACAAAGTTAAAACAAAATAATAAAAAATGGAATGCAAAAAAAAAAAGAATTAATTAAGTTTACCTCTAAACTTTTATGTCTATTTAAAGCTGAATTAGAAATCAAACCATTTTCTATCAGAGTCAGAAAGTTTTATTTTCAAAAGGAAAAAATATATTTTCAAAACCTGAACATTTTGCTTGTGCATCTCCATTCTTTGCTCTCAAAACCTTTTAGTTGTTGTCACGTTGTACAAACGTAAATGTTCCTCTACCGTTCGTAATGTTACGTCTTTAACCTTTGTGCTGGCGGACCAGCCCTTAGCTGGTAATAGCAGACTGGTGACATCAGCCAATGAAGACAGGCCTTTCATCTTCCACAAAAAGGCCTCGCCCACAACCTTGTTTGCAGTTTTTTAGAATTTGGTTTCCTTTTTTTTTTTTTTTTTTTCAGTTTTGGTACTTTTTTGTAATTAATAAAGAAACAAAATTAACTCCATAGAAATGAAACATGAGGTGTTTTATATTTTAATCTTTAAATGCTTCCAGATGTTTTTGTTGGTCGCTCCTTTTTCACACTAGAATAAACACCTCCGACTGTTTTCCTGTGTTGGATTTTAGTGACCATGGAAAAAAGTGTTTAACACAAGTTATATTTTTGAGCTAAGTTTCATCAAATCCAATAAGAAGGTCTTCTGACACACATCCAGCTGGAATGCTGAGAGTATTATCCAGATGTTTGTAATAATATCAGAGGATTAGGTGGGGTTTGAAGTTTTATGGAGTTATTTAAATGCTTTAATCTGTAGAGCCTAACCACCAAACCCCACACCCCCATCAAAGCCATGATCACTGCCTTCAGAATAAATTTCAAAATAAAAGCAGCCAATACTTGATGATTGTTCTCATGGAGAAGAAACGTGATCTGTGCAGCATCACAGTTCACATTAGAAGGTTAAATCTGGGTTTCAGGCAAAATTCTGCCAAGATAAAATCACACAAACCTGAACTGTAAACTCACCGAGGCGACTTCTAACAAGCAGCATTTCGCTTTTCTGGTGCAACTCAGAAGAACTAAGGTGACTGAGTGGAACGATAACTGGCACTTTTCTTTAAAAGGAACTTTTTTAAATACTCTGAAGTTTAAACGAGTCAGACTTTTATTTATTTAATGATCCAGCTGTTTTATACACGTGTGGTTTCGTTTTAACTGCGTTGATCAGCAGGTTTCTGACCGGAGGAAGATGGAGTCAGTTCAACACCATGGCAGTGTAGCTCTTACCGATCACACACAGCTGCTCCGTGTAAACTCACGTTATTTATTTTCTCCAATGGCAGATTTTTGCTGAATCTGTCAGTTCTGGCAGTCAAGCTTCCTCTGAAAAAAAAATACGACCCAGGACCTGCTTCATCCTCACCTCCTCTGAATCCAAATAAAACCGTTTTGGCCGTTGTGTTTCTGTACCTAATTCAGCAGGAAGGTCACTGGGCCTGTTTGGCTCCTCGTCCTTCCACACAAGTCCATGAAAAATGAAGTAACGACTGACTTTTGACCTCCGTCTCATGATGCTTTTTCTTTCTGTGCGTAGGTGCCGTCTGCAGCCTCCAGTGTCTTCTGGACCGCATCCTGAGGACTGCTTTCCTGCTGCACTTTGAGGCGCAGGTGTTTGGGTTTGATGGGCATCGCCACTGCCAGGAGGATGCAGAGGATGTGGAGGCTGAAGTACCACGACCTGCAGAGCAAGCAGCTTGGTTAGAGTTCATAAACCCAGTTAGACCGGGTTACAGAAGTCAGAATAAAATAAAAGCTGATGGGTTCATATCTGAGTTCAGACTGGCTCAATCTCAGTGAAACACACATAAACCCGAGGCAAATGTCAGCAGATCCCATGAATCTGATCTCCATCATAATTTAAAGGGATCTGATGACGACTGACCAAAGGACACATGAGCAACACCTGACAGGAATGAGTTGGACTCAACCTGAAACCCACCAAGTCTGAGCCTAATGACAGGTGATTTACCTGCACTGCTGCACTGACCTGTAAAACTTTAAAGATGGACACACAGACAACAGGACAAAAGGAACCACAGTGTAGCAGATGGCGATCTGAGTGGCCGCCCAAGTGATGACATCATACACCAATTTATGGGTGGCAGACTGAAGGAAGTACGGCCGGACTTTGTGACGGACCTACGGGGAAAAACACGTAGTTTCAATTGGCAACAATAAACGTACTTCATCCATCTAATCACATCCATCCATCCATCCATCCATCTAATCACATCCATCCATCCACTCATCTAATCACATCCATCCATCCATCTAGTCACATCCATCCATCTAATCACATCCATCCATCCACTCATCTAATCACATCCATCCATCCATCTAATCACATCCATCCATCTAATCACATCCACCCATCCATCTAATCACATCCACCCATCCATCTAATCACATCCATCCATCTAATCACATCCACCCATCCATCCATCCATCCAATCACATCTTTTCATCCATCCATCCTTCCATCCATCCATCATCCATCCATCCATCCACCCACCCATCCAATCACATCCATCCATCCATCCATCCAATCACATCTTTTCATCCATCCATCCTTCCATCCATCCATCATCCATCCATCCATCCACCCACCCATCCAATCACATCCATCCATCCATCCATCTAATCACATCCATCCATCCATCCTATTACATCCATCCATCCATCCATCCCACCAGCCACATTCATCCATCCATCCAATCACATCTTTCCATCCATCCATCCATCCATCCATCTAATCACATCCATCCATCCATCCATCTAATCACATCCATCCATCCAATCACATCTTTCCATCCATCCATCCATCCATCCATCCATCCAGTATTCCAGCTCACCGCTCTGGCAGCCAGTGTGACCACGATGCCGGCGATGAAGGTGAGGTAGTATCCTGGATAGGCGCCGTGCCACATGGCCGACAGGATGAAGGTAGCTGCTGTTGGGTGTTAGGGACATCGCTCATAACACACCCTGTTTACCAAAGGTTAAAGGTCAGCCTAAAGCAAAATTCATTCATAGTTCATCAGGAAAAGACAGACATGTTTGTTTGTGTTTTAAAGCCTTTGGACGAACCGTTTGAGCCAGTGTACTGTCTGAATGTTCCAGTTATCCAGGAAAACTTTGAAACTGGTGGCAAACTGGAACAAAGCCAGAGTCTAATCAGTCAGACTGAAACTTTAAATGTGTTAAGGAGAAGTGTCCCTCATTCACCCAAAGCCCTACCTCAATGTTCAGGATCCTCAGGTTGGAGATGAGGTCCCAGCGGGGAACGCCGTTACTGTCGTAACCATTCAAACCAAAACCAGCCGCGTTGTTGATGGCGTCAGCTGTTCAGTGGGACAAACTCAGGTTAGACTAAAATCAAACAAGTCACCAGGTAACCAGGTAAAGGTGACTACCCACCGAGCGTCCACACAAAATAGTACTTTGGTCTGGTGGTCACCATGGACAGGTACAGGTAGCACACCTGAGCGTAGAACGGTGTGTTGGCAATGAAGTCGTCGTCAATGTTACGTTCTACGGGGAAAACTTTACACACCGACAGAAAGACCAGGAGGCAGAAGAAGGAGGTGGCCACTTTACGGACAACCTCCATCTGAGGAGACACACATTTAGTCTTGTTTAAGTTTCCATTGTAGCCGAAATCAAACTTTTTATCTGTAATTTTACAAAATAAAAGACCTGCGGCATCGCTAAAGCTTTTATTTTAATCAGTTGTCCTCTTTAACTTCTTATAAAGCTGAACCTTAAAATCCAACATGGCTGCCGCACAAACAGGAAGTGGTGCTTGTTCTATGGGTTTTCTTTGTCTTGGCCCTTGAAGACTTGTTTTTCAGACGTGTAAGACTTGACTTTCCCATCAAAGACAGTTTGACTTGGTCTTGGCTTTCAAGGACATGAACTTAACCCAACAGAACAAGGAACATCCCTGCTGTTATCGTTTAGGGACCAAAGCAGCAACCTACGTTTGGCGAAGGCTCGTCCAGCCTCAGCTGGCTCTTGGACTTCCTGTCGGCCTCCTGGTCTCGGTGGCGACGAGGGTCTCCCTCGATGAAGGCGATGTAGTCGTTATAGGAGCACGTGCGTCCGGCCAGAATTCCCATGAAGTTACAGTTGTAGCTAAAATACTCCAGCAGGCTCGGCATTCGCCTGAACACACACACACACGCATGCACGCGCACGCACACACACACGCACGCACGCACACACACACACGTACGCACACACAAACACACACGTACGCACACATGCACACACACACACACACACACACACACACACACACAGACACACACGCACCCACGCGCACACATACGCACACACACAAACACACACGCACACACACACACGCACACACACACGCGCGCGCACACACACACATCTAGATCAAGGTGAAGTGTCTGAAACGCTGCAGAACAGAGATAAAATCCTTTGGGAACAAAACTGCTTCAATCTCAGCTTCAAACACGATGGAACAAACCTTACGGCTAAAATCTTCTGTCCGGCTGTCAGATGTTCCTCTTTCCGAGCCATCCCTGTGAGGAAAACAGACACATTTACATTCCACAGCTCTGCGCGTCGACCATCAACCCGCTCCAGCTCTGGCCTACCATCATGGATCTCAAACGCCAGGCTGGTGATCTTCTGAGTTATCACCATCATGGGTCTGAAAGGAAACACCACTTTCACCTTTCACCTTCACCAACTTTCACTACAGATGATCTAAAGTGAGTGATGTGGGTTTTACCCGGTGAAGTCGGCTGAGTACATGCCATAGTCGAAGACGTAAACCCGAGTGATCTGGCACAGACTCAGGTAACTGAGGGCCACCACCAGGCAGTACCTGCAGGAACAGGAGGTCAGACTGAGTTCCTGACCATCATGAGTCAACGTCAGCCTGTGCACCTGGCTGCATCTCCTGAAGTCTAGCAGGAAGCTCTAAGGATTCACACCAAGTCCACATTGGTCAGAAGGTTTCTGGAGTTCTACCGAATAAGGAATCTCACTTGTGCATGTGCTCGACTCCGGTCACGATCATGATTCCGTAGGTGAGTCCACTCTGAAACAGGAAGTGAAGCGAGTACCTGGAAATCAGGAAGGAGCAGAGTCAAACCAGGAGCTTTTTAACCCTGGTGAGACGGAAGTATCACATTCAGGTTTACCAGCCAAAGCAGAACATGGCAAAGTAGAGTCCCAGTACGGTGGCCACCACGTGTCGGATGAAGGGACTGGATTTACTGGGATGGAGGAAGAGACGGAACCAGAAGGCTGAGATCAGAGCGCAGAGCTGACACACCACAAAGTTCACCTGCAGACAACGTAGAGGGAACAGAGACATCAGGGCGGGATGGGTTCGTCTCAGAGGGAGGAGGATGAGGAAGACTGTCCAGTCATCTCCGGTTTCATCCAACAGCTGCTTTAACCTTGTCTTTGATACAAACGCTGAATGAATTTGATTTAAACTCCTCCAGAAAGCCAGAAGAACGTATCGATGCAAAAACACTTTAAAGATTTCTGGACTGTCTGGCTGCAGGGGAGAAAATCAGACACAATCCACGGTCAGATCTGGACCTTTGGACAGAACTGAGCTAAAATCTGCTTTATGAGTCGGTTTTCTGATGTTTGTGTTCCATTAACGACATTCCGGACATCCCAGACGCAGCAGGTCAGAGACCCAAACCGGTTGGAGGAGGTTTGTCCAGCTGGGTGGCTGATTTAGGTCCGCAGCTGGATCCAGCTGTTTTGTGAGACAACACCTGGAGAACTGGTACCAAAAACATGTCTGTTTGGGTTTTTTAATAAGAAAAGTACAAAACTGAAAACTGAAAATAGTTTGACAAGGATTAAAAAGCTCTTCATCTCTGAAATCCTCAAAAAGTCACAATAATAAACAAAAAGTTAAAAATTTAACTGAACTCAGAGACGAGTTTGTCTAGATTAGAGATGGCCGCCGGCTAGCACCCGCAAACACAAGGCTGTTAATTAATGCTGAATGGCCTGAATTATAGCGCCTTCTGGAGTCCTGGAACCCCCCAAGACACTTTACAAACCCAATTAGTCATTCACCCATTCACACGCTGGTGGAGATGAGCTACAATGTAGCCACAGCTGCCCTGGGGCACTGACGGGGGTGAGGATGCTGAGTACTGGTGCCACTCTCTAAATGTTTTGCCCAAGGAAACAACAGCAGCATTCACCGATCAGACCCGGGATCAAACCTGCAACCTTCTGGTTACTGGACAACCTGCTCTACCTCCTGAGCTGCCGCTGTCCCATGAGTAGATGAGTCGGTTTTAATGAGTCGGTGAGTTTAAAGGAGTCCACTGATCTCAGGCTCAGGGGGAGAGAGTTCCAGAGTCTGGGGCCCACAGCAGCAAATGGTCTGTCACCTTTGACCTTTAGCCTGGTGCTGCACAACCAGTAGGCTTTGATCACTGGACCTCAGGGACCTGCTGGGGGTGAAGGGACTAAGAAGATCACCAGTATAAGATGGTGCTTGTCCATGTAAGGCCCTATAGACCAGAACCAGGATCTTGAAATGAACCCTGAAGTTGACTGGCAGCCAGTGAAGCTGGAGGAGAAGCGGGGTGATGTGGGTGTGTTTGGAGGACTTAGTCAGAAGCCGAGCACAGGCATTCTGAACCACCTGTAGACGGTTCAGGGAGGTTCTGCTCAGACACGTGAAAAGAGAGTTACAGTAGTCTAAGCGTGAGGAGATGAAGGTGTGGATAACTGTCTCAAGTTCAGAACGGGACAGAATGGGACTGTAATGTAGCAAGTCCATTACACAGGTTTTTCTATGATTGAAGGATAAATGAAACCAGACTCAATGATTGTTTTAATGTTTATTTGAAGGGGGGAAGCGTTTGGACCTGTAAGAAGAGTTAGTATGAATATAGAAGATTTAAAGTGGTAAATAAATGATTGAATGTTTGTACTTACCTGTTTCCCTTGTGCTTCTGCAAGTGTTCCAGCTAAAAGAGTCCCCGGGGAGCTGGAGCACCTAAAGAAGGTTCTGGAGCATTCCATTCAGTAGGAATGGGAGGGGTGACCTGTGAAATTGCTCCAGGAATGCAGATTAGTTTCACTGAATGTTTTTAGGATTGATTAAGGATGTTTCTATTTTTGTATTGTAATAATTTAATGAGATCTTAGAGATGATGATTTAAGTATAATTTAAGAGTATTGGAAGATTGTATTTTTGTATTTACCTGTGTCTGAGTTTTAGGATTAATCCAATTAGGCACACCTGTTATAAATACAGCTCTGTGTTTGTTGGAGAGAGTTGAGTGTTGGATGGAGCGGCAGGCATGGATTTGTGCTGCCTGGATTTTAATTTTGTTAAATGTAAATAAAGTACACTTGGGTCTGCACTGGACAACGGCCTCCTCAGTATTACTTTTCCTCCGGAGCGCATGAGGGTCATTCTGACAAGTGCCCTCGGCGCCACAGGGACTCAGCTTAGCAATGTTCCTGAGATGGAAGAAGGAAGAGCGAACAATAGAACTGACATGAGAATCCAGGGTGAGAGCTGGGTCAAAGGTCACGCCAAGATTCCTGACAGAAGGTTTGGTGTGAGAAGCAAGCTGACCAAGAGAGTCTCTGACTTTGGGAACCAGCTTGTCTGGGGCACAGATGAAGATCTCAGTCGTATCTTCATTCAGCTGTAGAAAGCTCTCAGCCATCCAGGTTTTGATAGAGTCTAAGGAGGTGTGTAACAGCTGCAGCATAGACATCTCATGGGGCTTGAAGGAGATGTACAGTTGGATGTCATCTGCATAAAGATGGTAGGAGATTCCTTTGAAGGAGCTCAGGATGTGCTGAAGAGGAAGCAGATAGAGGAGGAAGAGCAGAGGCCCCAGCACAGAACCTTGTGGAACACCATGGGTAAGGGAGGTGGTGGAGGACCTAAACTTGGAGACGGCCACAGAAAAGGAGCGCTCAGAAAGATCAGAGGATAACCACTCCAGAGCAGTTCCTGATAGGCCTATCCATCTCTCAGCCTCTCTAGTAGCAGGTGATGGTCAACAGTGTCAAAGGCTGCAGTCAGGTCCAGCAGGACCAGAGCAGAACAGTCCCCTGCATCTTAGGTGTGTTCTTGCTGTGTCTTTGTAAATCCATGCTTTCGTTCTTTTTTAAACACAGAAACAGTTTTGTTTATCTGTTTGTAGCTAAAAACAGGTAAACAAAACTGTTTCTGTGTTTAAAAAAGAACGAAAGCATGGAGTCCCCTGCATCACTGTGAGTCAGAAGGTCATTAGAGACCCTAAGAAGAGCTGTTTCAGTAGAATGAGCTCTATGAAAACCTGACTGTAAGCAATCATAGATGTTATGTTCATCAAGAGCAGCTGTGAGTTGTTTAGCCACAACCTTTTCCAAGATCTTGGAGATGAACGGAAGTTTAGAGATGGGTCTGAAGCTGCTATGGAGAGAGGGGTCAAGACTCGTTTTTTTAAGAAGCGGGTGGATTACAGCGTTCTTAAAGTAAGCAGGGACCTGACCAGAAACCAGAGAAGCATTAATTATAGAGAGCACGCTGGGACCGATGGACTGAAAAGCACTTTTAAACAAAGATGAGGGTAAGATGTGGAGGGGTCATGCAGAGGTCTTCATAGAGTTAACTAGTTTGGTTAACTCTGGTAAAGAAACAGGAGCAAAGCTATCTAGGATGATGGGCCTGGTTGGAGTCGGGAGAGGCAGCGCTAAGGCTAAAGGAGAGATGCTAGATCTAACCTTACTGACTTTGTCCACAAAGAAAGACAGAAAGTTCTCACAGGCTTCAACAGAGTGGATGGAGGCTGTAGGAGAGGCAGGAGAGACGATAATAATAGTCAGAATATAAAAATATCTTGCCTCTGATCAGCTCAGGCTAGGAATCTACTTGCTTTTTAACCTCATAGTGACACAGGCCACAGCCTGCGTTGTGATTTTAACATCATTGTGTTTCCATACATTAGTGACAGCGAGTTAGCAGAAGGCTTGTTTTTATTAAACATTCATGTCTGCTGTTGGTGATGATGATGATGATGATGATGATGATGATGATGAAGAGCCTTATGTTGCGTTCAGGAGCATCTGATCTGTCCGTAATCTGAAGCGATGTGTGTGTGTGTGTGTGTGTGTGTGTGTGTGTGTGTGTGTGTGTGTGTGTGTGTGTGTGTGTGTGTGTGAGTGAGTGATTACTCAGCTGACACTCGGCAGGAACGTCGGACCCAGACAGAGCTGGGATTAACGAGGTTTGATGGTTCTGAGGAGGTTTCTGATGGACCCAGAAGGATCTGAGCTGTGAGAGCAGCTCGTTAATTCCTAAAGAAATCCATTTTATGACTTCTTAACGGAGCTGTTTAACAAACGCTGGACTGTATCTTCTGAGGAGAGAATTTTATTTCCCATAAGCTCCTTTGGTTATACTGCACCAGACAACAGGAATAACAAACACATTTAAAGAATTTTGATTTAACATTATTGTTTTTATATGTTCATCAAAACAAAACAGAATAAAACAAATTAAACGAAGCATTTAACTGAACTAAACCCTGAGTAAAAGTTTTAATCTGACTCTGATTTTCTCTAATCCGTTTGGATCAGGACTTCCACAGACTTCCTCAAGGACTTTCTCTTTGGATTTTAGCTGATTTTTCTCAGAGTTTTGGTGCAGAAATGGGCTGCATAACTCAAGGGGTGAGCCAGAGTTGTGTGCAGGCATCAGGCTGTCTGGGACCAGCACAAACACAACCTGCTAAAGGGTCTCGGGTCCTGGTTCTGGACCCTGGCTGTTCCATGAGCGGGTTGGAAAAGCAACGTGTCGTCAGACATTGCCAGGCCAAACTACCACGTGATCCACCTGAACGGCCACAAGTCTGGCTCCCAGCCAATCAGAGCACAGCATAGTGTCCCTTTAATTAAACTGATTGAACTAATAACCCGATTATTCAAACTGTCGAAACATTAAAACAAGAAACTAAAATCACAGCAGCAAAAGGCTTTAAATAGCTAAGCTAAGCTAACTGTAGCATCAGATGCCATCCATCCATCATCCATTTAGGCCAACTTCCTGTTGGACTAAACACCTTCAGCTCATGTGAGCAAAGGTCAAGGTTCAAACTGGTTTTCACGACTGTTTTGAAACATGCTGAATACTGTGTTAACGAAAAACTGATCCAAAACAATAATTTAAAAAAAGTCAAATGAGAAAAGGTGTGGCTTATCAGACGGGCAGAAGTGATGATGTAATTGTTTGACTCCGCCCACCTGATTGACCTGGTCAGTTATGAAAATCGGATTCACATTACTTTTTAAATTATTCTGGTTTAGAACAACACCAGTTTCATAGGACTACATTTATTTTAAGTTGAGAATTCTTATTCAGGAAGTAAAAAACCCCATATGGATGACCTGTTGCTGTGATGGTGAGTTCAAAGACTTGGGCCACTTCTCAGTACCCAAGGACACACTACAATGTTCTTGGCAAGTACAGCAGAAAACCCGTTCCACCGAATACGGGAGGAGCAGAACCAGCGTCATGGCAAAAAGTGCAGCTTGTTGCTATGGTTACAAAAATGACCATATAAAAATAAAAGTCTAGTTTGTCCCTTAAATAACAACATAACAATGAACACTATATTTACATATTTTGTCCACTTCTGATCTAAACTGACGAAGTACCAGCCTTTCCTGCTGTTAAACGAAGAAAAAAGCTTATTTTTCATCAAAACAGAGCTATGCTCTTATTTTGATAGTTGGCTAGCTTATTAGCATTTTGAGGGAGGTGAAAAGTCTGAAAAAACAAACACACACAATTATTTACAATAACAGCCAACTTTATATTTCTTTATCTGTATTTCTGATACAAAACAAGTTATTAGCGTTCTGCTCTGGTGTTGGGAGTATAGTGGTTTGTGAAACAATGCATTATGGGATACTTTGCTGTTCCAAGTCAGAAAGGCTGCATTGATTCATCCTAACGGGCGGTGAGTGAGTGTGTGCGTGCGTGCGTGCGTGCGTGCGTGCGTGCGTGTGTGCGTGTGTGCGTGTGTGTGTGTGTGTGTGTGTGTGTGTGTGTGTGTGTGTGTGTGTGTGTGTGTGTGTGTGTGTGTGTGTGTGTGTGTGTGTGTGTGTGTGTGTGTGTGTGTGTGTGTGTGTGTGTGTGTGTGTGTGTGTGTCTGCTCTGTCTTCTCGATCCCCATTGAGTCGTGGAGGATGGCTGCTTATACTGAGCCGGGATTCTCTGGAGGTTTCTTCCTGTTAAAAGGGAGTTTTCCTCTCCACAGTCGCTTTATGCTTGCTTAGTATGAGGATTGCTGTATAGTCACTGTCACTAGTCAGTGACTTGATGCAATTTGCTGGGTTCCTTATATAGGAAACATTATTTCTGATTGGCTTAATGAACTGACCTGAATTGGAATGTTTATTATGTGAAGTGCCTTGAGACGACTCTTGTCGTGATTTGGCGCTATATAAATAAACTTGAATTGAATTTAATTGAATAAATAAATAAATAAATACATACATACATACATAAAAATAAACAGGATTTCTTTGACACTCTTTCATTAATTATTAACTCTACACACCAATAGAGTTTGTTTTGTTTACTTTTGTGTCCAAAATGAATAAATTTATTTAAAAACCCGTTTCTGTGCCTTCGCTAATCCAGAAATGATCTTCACCCTGAAAACCGGTTGAAAGATGATCCAGAATATTCTGATTTTAATCCTGTGTTTTGGGTCTGTTCTGTTTAATTGCTGCTTTGAGTGCTAATCTCAGTCTGTTCCAGATTAATCTTTAGTTTAAAATGCTGATTTAATCGCTGAACGTTAGTTCTGATGATTTTAATCCTGGTGAATTAAGAACTGAAAATGTTAAATTAAACCCAAATTCAGATTTTCCAGGTGAAACTGGACTAAACACCAAATCTATTCCTTATTTTCCTCCCTGAGGCCAGATTTGTTGTTTTCATTTAGAGCAGCTTTGAGTAAATCCTCCTCAGAAATCTTCCTGTCTTCATTCCTATACGGTCTAATCTGACGCCTCGGCTGCTCATTGGGATTCGGTCACTCGCTCCTCGGAGCTTCTGCCGCTCCTAATCTCAACCGGACCTCGGTCCAGTTGGCAGAATCAAAAGGAGACGGGCCGATTCATCATAGGCTCAAGCGGTGATGCCGTCCCAGCTCTGACGCGTCCTGTTTGGACGTCGTCTCAGCCGAGTGTCCCAGCCTGAGTCACACCGGCTTGATGTCCTTGTCTTCACTCTAAGGGACACTGTCCTGATTACTGCCATCTGAGACGTCTCAGAAAAATGATGGAGGCATCAAATTTTTTTAAAGACTCAAACCGAAACAAAAAGATGAAAAAGTTCTGTTAGGATTTTTTAAGCAGAAGTTCTTTAGACCTGTTTTAGTTTTAGGTCAGAAGGTCCAATCCTGGTCCTGGAGGGCTGGTATCCAGCAGGTTTTAGTTTTAACCCCGCTTCAACACACCTCTCTTCAATCTGAAGGCTCTGCAGAGCCTGATGAGCTGCTGCACAGGTGATTCAACCACTGAATCTAGTGTGTTGGAGCAGAGAAACCACTAAAACGTGCTCCAGGACCAGGATTGGGAACCCCTATTTTAAGTGGATAAAGATGTCCTGCATCTCAGGCAGCTCAGGTTTCGTATTAATCATATTGTATCGCTGTCAGGGCGATACGATACGATATCTGGTATTTGATTGTGTCGTATTAATCGCATTTTCTGGGTTTCGTCAAACATCAGCAATAAGAAACTATATAAAAGCGTGTTTGTGTACATCTAAGCTAATATCTGTGTGTGTGTGTGTGTGTGTGTGTGTGTGTGTGTGTGTGTGTGTGTGTGTGTGTGTCTTTGGTTCTGATGATGTTTAACTCATCACCAGAAATCTCTGCATCAGCTGATTTGATGCTAAACTGCAAATCTGTGGGTCGGTTAAGAATGAACCTGTTGTTTGTGTTTTTAGTCAGTTATTGACAATAAAAAAGATGTAGAAACAAATTAAACAAAATAAATTGAACAAAAACAACAGAAGCAGTCCAGTGAATAAACCAGAAGCTGAAAAGTTGTGTTTCAGATTTGGTGGAATCCTCTTTGCTCCAGAGGGGATTAGTTAGGATTAGATCAATGTTTCATACTGGTGAAACTAAACCAGTAAACTAGAGTAACCGGGTCTGGAGCTGAGCGGACCTTCATGTGAGGCTGGAAGTTTCAGGTCCAGACTCAGCAGGGATCAGGAATGACATGCCCCTCCCCCCCACTGACGGGAAGGAGGCAACATGGCTGAATCCCAGCACTCTAATTTCCCTCTGAGATTAATAAAGTATTATTGAATTGAATTGAAACATCAAGGATGTTTGATCTGTTTCTTTATTCTTACAAATGTAACTCAGGTTCATAGGGGGAATTAGTGTTAGATTAGATTAGATTAGATTAGATTAGATTAGATTAGATTAGATTAGATTCGATTAGATTAGAATGGTTAAAAACACACTAACATGTTTAATCCCATTTTAAGGCAGAAGAAGGTTAACCCTATCACTCACCCCCACAAAAGCAACAAAATCTGTTAGGGAAGCTTCCTGAACAGCCTCTGTTCTGAGAAATAGCTTCTTCAGGACAGATAAACTAATGGCTAAATATGTTTCTGTCATCCTAAATCAGCTCCAATCTTAGTTTCATTGAGGCTGGTCTTACTCATAATTCTAAACCATCAGATCAAAGGAGTCAGTCCATCACCACCTGCTGATGTTCTCATTATCAACAAGAATAAATAAACATTTTTATTGGAATTTTCCATTTTTAGTGTTTCAATATTTTCTGCATTAATCAGCTGGAGGTTTGTGGCGAATAAATAGTTGCTGAGTTTAGGTTTTCCTACAGTAAGTAAAATAGGTGTTTAACAACCTGTGTAAATGCATACTGCAAACACACACACACACACACACACACACACACACACACACACACACAAATAAACACACACACACACACACACACACACACACACACACATTTTTCCTGCATCAGTCCCATCATAAGTCCACATCCACATGGACTTCTGTCAGTGTCTCCAGCAGCTGCTGAGGTAACTCCTAATCCAGGTGTGAAGATCTGTGCCATGATGTCACTTGAACCCCGGGGACATGGCTGTAACACACTTTGGCTGCACTCAGACTAGTCGTTAGCTCATCTGAAGGATGTAGACTCCACTTCTTCAAACAGAGGCTGTTCAGGAAGCCATCTACCGTGAGTTAAATAAAAAAACAAAAACACATTTTAGGAAGGAGATTCCTGCAAGTTCCAGAGCAGCCGTCCCTAACGACTGATGAGGTCACATGACAACTCATCATCAACCAAAGTGGAGGATAAGAACTTTCCACATGATATAATGCACCAAGACTCCTCCTAGTGTGTGTGTTAGTGCACACACACACACACACACACACACACACACACACACACACACACACACACACACACACACACATACACACACACACACACACACACATGTAACACACGTGTACACAAACAGTAAACATTCACATAAGGGCCCCCCCACCCCCACCATCTTGTAGCTGGTACTGAATTTCAATGAACATCCATAATGCATGATGGGGCCCGTTTCCGTGGCAACATAAATCCAATGTTACACCAAAACCCAGCCAAACCCCCAGCTGGTGCTGAGACATAATTGGTCGTCACGGAAACCAACTTCCTCTGGATTCTCCTTATGGGGGAGGCACATCCATCACATCACACACACACACACACACACACACACACACACACACACACACACACACACACACACACACACACACACACACACACACACACACACACACACACACACTCTGTGACCCCTACCACTAATCAGCTCCACAGCTCCCAGTGTGATGCTGGAGGAGGCGAATCGAGTCTCTTTTCACCTTTGAGATGAAAACACTGATTTGTTTTGTTGTTTTAATTATTAATACGTTTAATATTAGAAGAGTTTGTTGTTCAGTTTCCATCATGTGAGTTTGACCTTTGCCCTCATCACACTGAGCAGCTCTGCATTCCACTTCTGTCAGATTTTAGTATTTGTTTTTGACCTCTGGGTCAACCCGGGACACGCTGGTCTGCGTCCCATCAGAGTGGAGGGTGGAGGTGGCTGAGGAGAGGACATGGTTCTGCTGGACCTCTCAGATGCTTAATAAGGTTTTGCTACAAAACAGCTAAGCTTACATCCCATCATTTCATCCACTGTCTGTTATCTTGTCCAACCACCACTCATCATAATTTGTCATGTGTGATCATTAGTTTAGAAAACAGTGTTAAATCCATCTTTATAAACTATATCCTGGCTCGGTCTGAATTAATATGAAGTGGGTGTTCCCTAAATAGTCCAAAGAACCTGAGGTAATATTAAATCAAATATTCAAAGACCAATAAGATTGATCATTCTTGTTTATGTGGAATATCACATCTTATTGGTCATTTAACAAAACTGTAGCTAATCCATCACGCTACAAAGCTGACCAAGAGAGTCTCTGACTTTGGGAACAGTCTGGGGCACAGATGAGGATCTCAGACAAACACTGGAGCTCTGATTTTCATCTGTACAGAAGAAACGCTTTAACCCTTCCTGACTTGTTCCAGCTGTGACCTGCAGATGTTTACCGGTGATCAGCAGCAAACTCACCTGAATACAGCTGAAGGCATCGACCACAAGCTGAGTTTTGTAAACTCAGGAGGAGAAACGTTGGTGGATGTTTCCCCTCCAGCTGGGAGGAATCAGAGTTTCCTTAGGAGCTGGGTGGATTCTAATACTGCGTCTGAGGGAACATCAGAGCACACCTGGAGGTCTGCTGAGGGCTCCAGATGCAGATCCTGGAATCAGACTGATGAGGAAGTCGGAAAGTCAGAATATGGAGCCTAAACACAAAACATGTGAAGGTCATCATGGTGATTTTCACAAACTCATATGCTTTACCTGATGCAGCATTCCAGTGAGAAGAATCCTCAGCAGAAACAAGAATGTGTAGCTGCAGATATGGAATTCAACCCCCTCGTCAGCGTGATGCTTTTATTGTGAAGTTTCACGTGAATATTTCTACTTTGTTTGGTTGAAGTTTTATCAGCCAGCACTCATAAACTTCGGTTGCCATGGTAACCATGGTCGGCAGCTTCCTGTTTCCACCTGAAGAGTTTTCACCTCAGCGGCCTGACCTTTGACCTCTCACAACAACAGCTGCATTCCTGAGTAACGGCTCAGTTCACATATGTGAATGGACACACACACTCACACACACCCTATGGTTGCTGTGGCAGCAGTGATTGTCTCAGCAGCAGCAGTTTGTTTTTATTTGTATATTTTAGCAGCAGATAGCTAAAAGCTTCCAACTGAATTTGGCTGGTTTTCACTACAAAAAAGTTTCTGCAGGACAAATTCCTCAGAATTAACGTCGGCATCAAGACTGATTCATACTGACACTGCTCCAGCATGCCGGATCTGTTGGATCGCCATGATGCGACATCGTATGGGCAATCCAACACTGTTGGACTGTCGGTTGAAGTCGAGCTATATTTTCTAAACATCCGACGGCCGCGTTGTATGCTGGACGTCTGTTATTGGTCAGCCAAACAACCCAACGTCGTTTTCGGCACGACATAGCTTCCCTTAAAAAATGCAAACAGCGTGATGGTTGACAATGCAATGGACGGACACTCCACCGACACCTCTTCCTTCATCATTCTCGCTGTGCTCTAATAACAGTTGTTGTTCCTCTAGCTCAGGGATTGCCTGAGTGTGGTGCGCGCACCCCTGGGGGTGCGAGAGCTGCCGCTAGGGGGTGCGCGAGATGAAAAGTGTAATGGCTGCGGAGCTCAGAGAAGTCTGTCATATGTCACCATTAGCGTAGCCAGAAACTCATTTGTGGGTGGGCCAAAGAAAAAGTAAGTGGGCCCAATAAATTTACTTGAAAACAAGTATATTTTGCATGTGTGTGTGTGTGTGTGTGTGTCCTCCGCATGTGCCCTAGCTTCATAATAATAATGCGTCGAGCTTCAGCACTCTGGCCTGCGCACGCTGTCAGTAGAAAGATATGTGTATATATATATATATATATATATATATATATATATATAGCCATGCCCTGATGTGGGGGCTGGGGGATGCGTCAACATGGTCGGGACATAGAAGGGGGTGCGTGGCTAAATAAGTTTGGGAACCGCTGCTAGCTCAAGCAGCTCCTGCTCAATAAAATAATTCGCTCTGTGTCTGTGTCGTCCATCTTTTCGCGAGTGTATGTGCGTCGTAAATGGTAAATAGTAGTAGGGCAGACACGTCACTACAAGAAAATGCACACCTGCATAGGAAAGTGCCCTCTGTTGTTTTGGCGGAGAAGTTCTTTGCAACAGTGTCGGGCCAGTATGAATACAGAGGAGATACGACGCTGCAGCAGCGGGGGCACAAATGTGCCTTTGCTTAAGCATGAATCATGCTTAAGGCCTGAAACCGGACCTGAGATGCACCGACCTCCAGCTGATCGTCTGGAGACTTGACTCTGTGGCAGCAGGACTCTTGCAGAAGTTCTTACAGCTTTGTCTTTGACCCATTCTGCCCCTTCATGTCTGATGGGTGAAGTTAAAACAATGTCTGATGCTGTGGAGTCGTCGTCATCGTCTTCCTCCGCTTATCCAGGTCCGGGTCGCGGGGGCAGCATCCCAACTAGGGAGCTCCAGACCATCCTCTCCTCGACCACCTCCACCAGCTCCTCCGGCAGGACCCCAAGGCGTTCCCTGACCAGATTTGAGATGTAAC
This sequence comes from Nothobranchius furzeri, assembly GCF_043380555.1. NCBI lineage: Eukaryota > Metazoa > Chordata > Actinopteri > Cyprinodontiformes > Nothobranchiidae > Nothobranchius > Nothobranchius furzeri. Next base: position 17,533,804 of record NC_091742.1, read on the forward strand.
CTCTCCAACGTGTCCTGGGTTGACCCGGGGGCCTCCTGCCGGCAGGACATGCCCGAAACATCTCCCCGGGGAGGCGTCCAGGAGGAATCCTGACCAGATGCCCAAACCACCTCAACTGGCTCCTTTCGATCCGGAGGAGCAGCGGTTCTACTCTGAGCCCCTCCCGAATGTCCGAGCTCCTCACCCTATCTCTAAGGCTGAGCCCAGCCACCCTACGGAGGAAACTCATTTCGGCCGCTTGTATCCGCGATCTTGTTCTTTCGGTCATTACCCAAAGCTCATGACCATAGGTGAGCACTGGGACGTAGATCGACCGGTAAATCGAGAGCCTGGCTTTCTGGCTCAGCTCCCTCTTCACCACGACAGATCGGCTCAGCGTCCGCATCACTGCAGACGCCAAACCAATCCGCCTGTCAATCTCCCGATCCCTCCTACCCTCACTCGTGAACAAGACCCCGAGATACTTAAACTCCTCCACTTGAGGTAGGACCTCTCCCCCGACCCGGAGTTGTCAAGCCAACCTTTTTCTGGTCGAGAACCATGGTCTCAGATTTGGAGGTGCTGATCCTCATCCCAGCCGCTTCACACTCGGCCGCGAACCTACCCAGCAAGAGCTGAAGGTCAGAGCTGTGGAGTCCCCTTTTCAGATGTAAAACAGCTGTTTTGTGATGCAGCAGCACTGAACTCATCTCTGAATTTATCTCTACATTCTGGTCTGGCTGGACGCCCTCTGTTGGCCGACAGGACTCAGGAGGCTCCAGACAGGAGACACCACAGGGCCTATAATAAACACGTATGTAGGCTTATCTGGAACCCTGATATCCACCTTAGCCCTTAAACTCCCTGGAGGTCTCGTGCTCGTCCTCCAGGAAAACCCCAGCCTCAATCAGAAATTTCCCAGAAGGTCATTGCTGCTTTAATGTAAACGTGTCACATTACAAACTGTTTTATTATCTTTCTATTTATTCTATTTGTGTTTTACTCAAGGAGTGAAATTCAGATTAATTAGTGTTGAATATTGTTTAACATCAAAAGTATGAGTCTAATTTTTTTAATTCATGACCTCTTAAACATCCAGGGTGCTGAAACATTCCTGCTCACAACTTCAGTTCGATTAAGATGCAAGAACTGTTTTGATTATGTTCACTAGACTCCAATAAAATCAGCTCGGAGCCTGTAATTATTTCATTTTTGTAAATTACGGACAGTATGCAGGAAGAGTTCGGAGCTCTGATTGGCTGAGACAGGTGAAGGGGGAAGGATGTTTGAATCAAAGTGGGCAGTGGCTAAAATGACAAGCGTCGCGCGCACGGTCATCCTGTTAATTAGATACCGGTTGGAGAGTTTCGGCAGCGAGTCGAGATGCGGACGGCCTGAGAGGAGCAGCTCTGCTCGAACCGAGTTAGAAGAAGCGAACGGAACCGGAGCATCAGCGGAGGGTCTTTTCAAGTTGTCCGTGATATAAAGAGGGTTCTCGCAATGGTTCAGCAAACGGAGCATGTAGGGGTCATCGCCGAGTCTCGCGGGGCTGCTGACCCCAAGGAGCGCGAGCCGCTGGCGGTGTTCGCGCGCGCCCATGTGCCATACCGCTGAAGCCGGACTGGTGTAAAACGGCTTCGGGTCACATCAAACGGCCCATGAACGCCTTCATGGTCTGGTCCAAGATCGAGAGGAGGAAGATCATGGAGCAGTCGCCGGACATGCACAACGCGGAGATCTCCAGGCGGCTCGGGAAGCGCTGGAAGATGCTGAAAGACACCGAGAAGGTCCCGTTCATACGGGAGGCGGAGCGGCTCCGGTGTTCTGATAAAACAGAACACCGGAGCCGCTGCTTTTCAGTTTTCATCAATATGCCAATTTTCCCACTCACATTAAAGGTCACACCCTGGATTTAATCTGCTGCTCCGGCCTGACCCCCTCCAACTGTACAGCTGACCCTTCTCCCTTTCACGGACCACTTCCTCATCTCCTTTTCTGTTCCCCTCCGTTTCTCCATCATCAAGTCACCACGTATCATTTCTTTTCGTAATATTAAGGACATTGATCTAGCCTCCCTGTCCTCCAGTTTTGCCACCCTGACCCCTAATTTGTCCTCTACTCCCGATGATCTTGTCATTCAGTACAATAACGGTCTGGTTTCTATCCTTAATTCATTTGCTCCCATCAAATCCCGCTCTGTACATTTTACTCGGTCTGCTCCATGGTTCACCCCTGCCCTTCGCTCCTTGAAAGCTACCAACCGGAGGCTTGAAAGACTCTACAAGAAAACCGGTCTCACCATCCATAAAGACTTATATTCTGCTCAGATTTCTCTCTAGGACTCCATCTCCCATGCCAAATCTCAGTATTACTCCGGTCTCATCTCGTCCAACTCCAGCAACACTAAAACATTATTTTCCATCATGAACAGCATTTTTCAGCCTCCCGACTCCTTACCCATCCATCTTTACTCTTCAGAAACCTGTAACTCTCTCCTTCAGTTTTTTAATGAGAAGGTCAATAGAATCCATCTCTCTTTACCTCATTCCTCCCCTCCCTCTCCTGATTTATTTGAACCCACCATTCCGTTCTCCTCCTTTGAACTTCCCCATCCCTCAGAAATATTAGATTACATCACCAAATCCAAACCTTCCACCTGTCAACTGGACCCTATTCCAACTGTTTTAGTTAAATCGTGCCTTTCTTCTCTGCTCCCTTTTATAACAGCCATTATTCATTCCTCACTATCTTCTGGTACGGTCCCATCCCTATTCAAATCCGCTTCAGTCAGCCCTATTCTAAAAAAACCTGGTTTAGATCCCAATGATTTCAATAACCTCCGTCCCATTTCCCATCTTCCCTTCATTTCCAAAGTCCTTGAGAAAACTGTTGCATCTCAGCTCCATTCACATCTCACCCGCAATAACCTTTATGAACAGTTTCAGTCTGGCTTCCGTCCCCACCACAGCACAGAAACAGCTCTCATCAAGATCACTAACGACCTACTCATTGCTGCTGATTCTGGTTTAATCTCTATTCTTATTCTCCTCGATCTGAGTGCGGCCTTTGACACCATTTCTCATCCCATCCTCCTCAATAGACTCTCTTCCTTAGGCATCACTCACACCCCCCTCAGCTGGTTTCAATCTTACCTTACTGGCCGCACTCAGTTCATCCAGTTAAAATCCTTTACCTCAGAACCCTCCCCAGTCAAGTCAGGTGTGCCCCAGGGCTCTGTCCTGGGGCCCCTCCTCTTCATAGTATACCTCCTCCCTATCGGCAAAATCTTCCGCAAATTCAATATCCAGTTTCACTGCTTTGCAGATGACACCCAGCTCTACATTTCCAGTAAGCCCAACTCAACTCTCCCACCATCCTCCCTTACACTCTGCCTCTCTGAAATCAAATCATGGTTCACCTCTAATTTCCTCAAACTCAACGGCAATAAAACTGAACTTCTTCTTGTTGGCACTAACTCCACCCTCTCAACATCTGACAGCTTTTCTTTAACTATTGACAGCGCCACAGTCTCCCCCTCACCTCATGTCAAGAGTCTGGGTGTCATTCTCGACAGCTCACTTTCTTTTCAGGCTCACATTAATAACTTAATTCGGTCAGCATACTTCCATCTACGTTCCATAAACCGTCTTCGTCCCTCACTGACCCCTCACACTGCCGCCATTCTCGTCCACAGCCTCGTCACCTCCCGTATCGACTATTGCAATTCACTTCTTTATGGTCTTCCCAACAAACTCCTTCATAAACTGCAACTGGTCCAGAATTCAGCAGCCCGTATTATCACCAGAACCCCTTCCTTTCACCACATCACGCCGGTTCTCCAGCAGCTTCACTGGCTCCCAGTTAAATTCAGGTCCATCTTCAAAATTCTCCTCCATACCTTCAAAGCCATCCACAACCTCTCTCCTCCATATATCTCAGACCTTATAAGTATTCACACCCCGTCCCGTTCACTCAGATCTTCTTCTTCCATCCATCTTGCGGTTCCTTCTGCCCGTCTCGCTACCATGGGGAGCAGAGCTTTCAGCCGCTCTGCTCCTCGACTCTGGAACTCACTTCCCCCAGACATCAGGAACGTCGACAGTTTTACCCTTTTCAAAACAAAACTCAAAACACACATGTTTAAATCTGCCTACAACCTCTGATTTTATTGAAATGTTTCTCTCTGTTTTTTCTTCTTTGGGTTTTATTATTGTTTTATTGTATTTTATTACGTGTTTTGTGTAAAGTGACCTTGGGTGTCCTGAAAGGCGCTTTGAAATAAAATGTATTATTATTATTATTATAAAACGTCCTACTTTGACAAAACGTCCTACTGTACGTAATTTATGCACATTTCTGCTGCCAAACAATAATTCCAGCACAAATTTAAGTAGGTATGACAGTTTACCACTTAACTTTGCCAGAGTATGTTTGTAGCTGATTTTCATAAAGCCAGTACGGTTTGACACTTCTTTTTACCCATTAAAGTGTGCTTGTAGGTCATATTCACAAAGGTAGCATGCTTTGGCACGTAATTTTTATGCTTGTAGTTTATAATAACAAAGGTAGCATGCTTTGGCACATAATTCTTATGCTTGTAGTTTATAATAACAAAGGTAGCATGGTTTGGCACGTAATTTTTATGCTTCTAGTTTATAATAACAAAGGTAGCATGGTTTGGCACGTAATTCTTATGCTTCTAGTTTATAATAACAAAGGTAGCATGGTTTGGCACGTAATTTTTATGCTTGTAGTTTATAATAACAAAGGTAGCATGCTTTGGCACATAATTCTTATGCTTGTAGTTTATAATAACAAAGGTAGCATGGTTTGGCACGTAATTTTTATGCTTCTAGTTTATAATAACAAAGGTAGCATGCTTTGGCACATAATTCTTATGCTTCTAGTTTATAATAACAAAGGTAGCATGCTTTGGCACATAATTCTTATGCTTCTAGTTTATAATAACAAAGGTAGCATGCTTTGGCACATAATTCTTATGCTTGTAGTTTATAATAACAAAGGTAGCATGGTTTGGCACGTAATTTTTATGCTTCTAGTTTATAATAACAAAGGTAGCATGGTTTGGCACGTAATTCTTATGCTTCTAGTTTATAATAACAAAGGTAGCATGGTTTGGCACGTAATTTTTATGCTTGTAGTTTATAATAACAAAGGTAGCATGCTTTGGCACATAATTCTTATGCTTGTAGTTTATAATAACAAAGGTAGCATGGTTTGGCACATAATTCTTATGCTTGTAGTTTATAATAACAAAGGTAGCATGGTTTGGCACTTGTTTGTAGAAGCAGTCTGCATGCCAAGGTGCTTAAGTTATACAGCTGTCACCATTGAAGTGATTGGAACACCTGACTATATAAACTTTGACAATGAACTCACTTCATTATAGTTACAGTATATATTTACTGAATATATTTACAGATACATATATTTGACATTTATAGACCCAACAGAACACAGGGACAAAGAACTGAAAAAGAAATTTAATGTCAACTGTCATACCAAACCAGTAAAATCTGGAACACACTGCATTTAGCGTTTTGTGTGTGCCAGTGTGTCCTCGGATTGGAGATGAATGAAACTCATGAAAAATCTTCCTGGCATCATTCATGGTTTTTATTTTTACTACTCTTCTGGTTCCAACAAAGAGTTCTCCATCTGCAGTAAAACAATATATATTTAGAATTTAATGTAACCACATATATGAGTTGTTAGGATTAACAATAAATTACTGACCCTTTTGTTTGAATTTTGAGGCATATCTTCTGAGGTTTTGCCTCTGAGCCTTGTCATATCCTGAAGGGTAGGAGCCCGCAGAAATGAATGTGTAAATCTCTTCCCACTTCTTCTCCATATCTATGAATGTAAGTAGACATTTTCTTCTGAGCTTCAATATGTGCAGTTAACAATGCAAATAATTTAACTTATTAAATAGCGACATTACCGAAACAGCCTTAAAACACCGAAGCTGCGGATTCAGAAGTGTTGTCCAAATACCACATGTCCAGTAACCACAGCAGACTTAACCAAAGCTGCAAATTCGACAGTTTTGTGCAGAAAGCAGATAGCGACTTTACTTTAATATTGACAAACAATCACAAAGGCTTAAATAAATCAATAAAAAGGACTAATACTTAACTACTTACCTATTTTCCTGCAAATCTGACAACGGAGTAGCATGAAATCACAGCCGGATGCGTTTTGCTTTCCTTTTTGTGTTGTGCGCATGCGCGCACATGCGCAGGAACGACGGCGGGAATAGACGGCCAGTCGGTCCGGAGGACGTGTCTGGAGCGGGACATCTACTCGCCTTTGGACGACACAAAGGGGGAAAATGGCGGCGGTGATTGGGTCGGTGAGTCCGTTTGACGGCGACTTACAGTCATGGGAAGAATATAGCGAAATGCTTGACTTTTTCTTCGAGGCTAATGAGATAACGGATGCTGATAAGAAGAAAGCAGTGTTGCTGAGCGGTGTAGGTCCGGCTACCTACAGCTTGTTAAGAAACCTGTTGAGCCCGGAGGCACCGAAAGACAAGACGTATGTACAGTTGACGCAGACACTGCGGTTGCATTTCAGTCCTAAACCAAGTGAGATCGTACAGAGGTTTAAGTTTAATTCACGGGTGCGGCGGCATGAGGAGTCGGTGGCAGATTATGTGGCTGAGTTGAGGAAACTGGCCCAGCACTGTGACTATGGAGCGGCTTTGCCACAAATGCTGAGGGACAGGTTGGTGTGTGGACTGAATGATGACAGGATGCAGCGCCGGCTGTTATCTGAAGTGGACCTGACGTTTGACAAAGCTCTTACGTTGTGCCAGGCCATGGAGTCTGCCTCTAAGGATGTTCGGGACTTGCAGGAGATGTTGGGGGACGAGGTGACTCCAGCTTCTCGTGTGTCAAGGAGTCAGGGGACAGTCCACAAGATTTCAATGGACAAGGCTCAGCTGAAAAGTCCGAGCTGTTTTCGTTGCAACGGACGACACTTGGCCACTGAGTGCAGGTTTGCAGCTGAACGATGTCACGGTTGTGGCAAGAGGGGTCACATTAGAAGAGCCTGCAGGTCCAAGTGGGGTCCGCAGGAGGAACAAAATAAGGGGCCCCTGAGCAAAAAGGAGGGACGGAGAGACCCAAATAGAGGCAGTCAGACACATTTGTTGAGAACAGAGGGGGGGAGTGACTCTGAAGAATCTGATGGCATTAATACCATTTACAATGTGTCGGGTGGCCTACCAAAGGTCGCTCCCATCACACGCATGGTCAACATAAATGGCTTGGCCGTACTGTTTGAGATAGACACAGGATGTGGGGTGACCATTTTGAGCAAACAACAAACTGCCAAATCGGGTCTAAGCCCATGCTCACTAATCTTGAAAACGTATACAAGGGAAAAGCTGGGAGTCCTGGGAATGGCGCAAGTAGAGGTAGAGGACTGGAATGCTCTTAAAACACTACCTGTGGTTGTAGTGGATGGGGCTGGACCAAACCTGCTGGGGCGCAGCTGGTTGCAGGAGCTGTCGATGGCAGAGCAGCTGGTAAACAACGTAGGGCTGGCGCCCACAGAAAAACTGGAGTGTGTGCTAAAGAAACACTCAGGGGTTTTTAAAGAAGGCTTGGGAACTCTGAAGGGCATGCAAGCCCAGATTTATGTGGACAGCGAGGCTCGACCACGCTTTTATAAACCAAGGCCAGTACCCTATGCAGCAAAACCATTGTTGGAGAAAGAAATACAACGGCTAGAGGAGGAGAAGATCATTGAGCCTGTGCAGTTTGCCGAATGGGCTGCTCCTATTGTCCCCATCCGGAAACCAGATGGATCCATTAGAATTTGTGTGGATTACAAACTCACAATAAACCAGGCTTCCAAGTTGGAACAATATCCTATTCCAAGGGTGGAGGATCTTTTTGCACAGTTATCAGGGGGACAGTACTTTACAAAACTGGACATGAGTCATGCCTACCAACAGATTGTGTTGGACGAGGGGTCCAGGAAATATGTCACCATTAACACACACAAGGGCCTTTACACATACACCAGGCTGCCGTTTGGGGTGGCCTCCAGTCCTGCCATCTTCCAGCGAACGATGGAGAGCATATTAGGAGGAATTCCGAATGTCACAGTGTATCTGGATGACATACTCATCTCAGGGCCAAGTGAACAAGAACATTTAAAAAACCTTGACGAGGTCCTCCTAAGGTTGGGAAATAGTGGGTTAAGATTAAAAAGAAGCAAGTGTGAGTTCATGGCCAGGGAAGTGGTGTTCTTGGGGCACAGAATAAATGCAGCAGGATTACATCCTCTGAGAGAAAAGGTGGAGGCCATCGCAAAAGCTCCAGCACCACAAAATATCACAGAGTTAAAGGCGTACTTGGGACTCTTAAATTATTACCACAGGTTCCTTCCAAACCTATCCACTCTGCTAGCTCCTCTTCACCTACTGCTGAGGAAGGAGGTGAAATGGTCATGGGGCCCAAAACAACAGGAAGCCTTTGAAGAGTCCAAGTCTCTGTTGCAATCTTGCAAGGTATTGGTGCACTATGATGCAGAAAAACCCCTCCTCCTAGCATGTGACGCATCACCTTATAGAGTGGGGGCGGTACTCTCTCACCAGTTGGCCGATGGCTCGGAAAGACCCATAGGATTTGTGTCTCGAACGCTCAATGCAGCAGAAAAAAATTATTCACAGTTAGATAAGGAGGGGTTGGCGGTACTGTTTGGGGTGAAAAAGTTCCACAAGTACTTGTATGGGAAACGTTTCACCATTACAACAGACCACAAGCCGTTAATTTCACTTTTCAGCGAGCTCAGGGCGGTACCACAGTTGGCGTCACCTCGCATCCAGAGATGGGCAGTCACGCTTGGGGCATACGATTACACCGTTGTGTATAAGGAAGGGAAGAATCATACCAATGCAGACGCCCTGAGCAGGTTGCCGTTGACTGAAATGAGCGAGGGGGCTGACGCAGGCTCAGAGGAGGGGGAAAGAGTCCTGCTGTTTGAGGACAGTGACACATCCCTGGTGACTGCACAGCAGGTGAAACTTTGGACAGACAAAGACCCTGTGCTGGCTCGGGTGCGAGAGTACATATTAAGAGGGTGTCCTCGAAAGGTAGAGGACGCGGCATTTTTACCTTACGTCAGGTGTCAGGAGGAGCTCAGCACACAGGAAGGCTGCATATTGTGGGGAGGGCGTGTGGTTATTCCTCCACAGGGTCGAGCACGTCTGCTGAAACAGCTTCATCGCGCCCATCCAGGAATGAGCAGGATGAAAGGGTTGGCACGCAGCTACATGTGGTGGCCAAACTTGGATGAAGAGGTGGAGTTGATGGTGAAGGGGTGTGCCGTGTGTCAGGAAAACCGAAATAATGGTAAATGGTAAATGGCCTGTATTTGATATAGCGCCTTCTAGAGTCCTGGAACCCCCCAAGGCGCTTTACAACACAATCAGTCATTCACCCATTCACACACACATTCACACACTGGTGGGGATGAGCTACAATGTAGCCACAGCTGCCCTGGGGCGCACTGACAGAGGCGAGGCTGCCGAGCACTGGCGCCACCGGTCCCGCCGACCACCACCAGCAGGCAATGTGGGTTAAGTGTCTTGCCCAAGGACACAACGACAGCGACAGACTGAGCGGGTCTCGAACCTGCGACCTTCCGATTGCGAGGCGGGCTCTTAACTCCTGTGCCACCGTCGCCGAAATAATCCCGCAGTGGCACCTTTACACCCCTGGGAGGTGCCTGAAAACCCCTGGAGGAGGGTCCACGTGGATTATGCTGGGCCATTCATGGGCAAGTGGTTCTTAATTGTGGTGGATGCGTATTCGAAGTGGATTGAAGCGCACGCGGTAAACAGGTCTACATCAGCTGTGACCATTGAATGCCTCAGACAGAGTTTTAGTCACCATGGCATTCCTGAAATAATCGTGTCCGACAATGGCCGCTGTTTTACCAGTGAGGAGTTCCAGGAATTCACACAAAAAAATGGGATTCGCCACATCACCACAGCCCCATACCATGCTTCTTCGAATGGGTTGGCAGAGCGCGCCGTTCAGACTTTTAAGTCATTGATGAAAAAAAGCACAGGGGGGTCAGTGGAGACTAAAATGGCCCGAGCTCTGTTTTGTTATCGCATTACTCCTCAGTCAACAACAGGCAAGTCACCAGCTGAACTTCTATGCGGAAGGAAACTAAGATCAACTTTGGATCTCATACACCCCGATTTCAAAGGCAGACTGATTGGTAAACAAGGGAAGCAAAAGTATTATCATGACATGCATGCCAGGGACAGGATGCTGGATGAAGGAGATTTGGTCTACACTCGGAACTTTGGTTCGGGTCCACGCTGGGTTATGGGGGCTGTTGCTGCGATGACGGGTCCTGTCTCATGCAAAGTCACACTAGGAAATGGGAATGTGGTGAGAAGACATATCGATCAGGTGCGTCACAGGTCGCCCCTATCGGAAATACCAGAACATGTTCCGGTGTTGTCTCCTTTCCTGAATGACAACAGCACAGCCGCAACGGAATCAACCGGCCAAGTGGACTCGGACAATCCATTGACAATAGCATCGTGGCCGGAGAGGGTAGAGGCGGTGCCGGCAGGGGGACAACCGGAAGTGAGGAGATCGCAGAGAAGCAGGAGGCCTCCTGCGTATTTGAGTGACTATTCTTAGTTAGTGGTGAGCTCCACGGCAAGGGCAAGAATGCGCCCTGGAAGCTCGCCGGGATGAGGTGGTCTACCCGAATTCCCTAGTTAGTTAAGTGGGAGTGTCATGTGAAACTATTGTTTGTTCTTGCTGTATGTTATATAAGGTCTACTATATATTTAAAATAAATAAATAAATAAATAAAAAATTGCTACCCATAATAATACTCGCATGGTTACAGGGTTGTTACGGTTTGTGGTGGTTTTTCGGGGTGTGGGTTTTAGCTTATGGGAAATGGTGTTATTTTTCATCTTTGGTTTTGTCTGGATGGGGGGGGGGGTGTAGTAGTTGAGGTAGGAAACTACTTCACGACGCCTCTAGGGGGAGCCAGTGCTCCATTCTGGTAGTACTGTTTAGCTAGGTCCGGGGCACTTCATTCATGTGTGTGTAACGTAAGCTGTGGTGCTTCGGTGTGATGAGAATAAACGAGGTTCAACCAAGACCCTACTCTCTGGATGTCACTGTGTCTGCTTGAGGATATTACAGTTATGCTCCTCGGCACCAAACACCATCAGGTTCAGATCCAGGAGGGACCGCAGCAGAAGCTGACCGTAATCATCGATTACAACCGCTGCAAAGGGGCAGTTGACAACTTGGACAAGGTAATTTATTTATTTTATTTTGTTTTATTATAATTCACCAACCTAATTGCATATGTAATTTATTTATTCATTTATTTTTATTCCAGCTCAGCTGCCGCCGCAAGACCAGACGTTGGCCCATGTCCCTCTTCTGCAACATGTTAGATGTGAGCGCCTACAATGCCCTGGTCCTGTGGCTGTCTGGAACTGGCCTGGAACCAGCAGAAGAGGAGCATCTGGAGCTCCATGGTGAGACCAGCCCAGGCGAGGTGCACTCACTTGCCGCGGTCCAGCAGCGCTGCAGCTTTGTTGCAGGTGCAGCACCAGCCCAGGAGCAGACAAAGAAAAATGCCACCTTTGCAGAGGGAAGAGGAGCGTGCATGCACGCTTTTGACAAGCATGTGGTCAGGCTGTGTGCAAGGAGCACTCAACAGTTGTGTGCTCAGCCTGCAGCTGTTAGCTCACTCCCCTCTGTGTTTCTCTCTCTCTCTCTCTCTCTCTCTCTCTCACACACACACACACACACACACACACACACACACACACACACACACACACACACACACACACACACACACACACACACACACACTTTTTCTTTGTTCGTGTGCTTTAATAAAGTGTTCAACTGGTTATCTTTGTAAGTGCATTTTTTTGTGCTCTAATGACTTTAACGTGAGTATTTTAGAAAATATGACATTACACAAAAACTACAAAGTGAGCAAAAAATATTTTTATGCCTATTTGTGACACTCCAAGGCTGTGACAACTTACCCACAAAAAAGGTCATCTGGACATAACACACAAAAAATGATTTGATTTTTTCATTTTTTCTACAGTTTTCAAACTTCGTGTTTTGCTAATAAACCTGGCAATAAAGGGGTTAAATCTGAGAAACACACACATATTTTATTATATTTTGTTAGGGCTGAAGCCAAGGATGAAATTCATGTAAAAAAATTGGGAATTATGAAATATTATATAATATCTCTAAAGGAAGCTTTCTAAGTGCATTTTTTGTGCTCTAATGACTTTAATGTTAGAAAATTTAAACGTTGGGTAAGGGTTAAGATAAGGAGGTTAAAATATTTCCTTCTAAATGGCAAAAACAAACACAAGTGCAGTATCAGGACACTGCAATAGAAGAACAACAGTTTCCCATCTTACTTTTATGAACTGCTTTTGGAAAGCTAGTGCTGTTCTGTTTATCGCCAGCAGAGGGTGGACATTTCACAATATTTTCAGACAAAAAACTGTGTTCAGAAGAATTTAGATTAAAGTGTTTCTTCCCAGAATATATATTTTACCTTCCTTAATCCAGTTTAATCTTCTCCTCCTTCTCCTTCATGATATTATAATTCCTAACATGTTTACCAAATAGATTAAGATTTTTTTAAAGCTTCATTAAGACAAGGAGGCAAAAATATTCTATTCCTAATGGCTAAAATGAAAACAACATGCAGTTACAACATACAGCCACAGGAGGGCAGCATCTTCTTATCTTTCCCTTAATTGCTTGATGCCGATTTAAAGCTAGTGCTGTTCTGTTTATCGCCAGCAGAGGGCGCATATTTCCCATTCTTTCAAGGAAACAAAATAGTGTTTGGAAGAAATTAGCTAGTCTTTTTACTAAGGAAGTCTTTAACCTTTATTAATTCAGATTCATCTTCTCCTTTAAATCTTCCTCTTTTTCCTCCACAATATTCATATTCCAAAAGGTTTAAAAGAAAGATAAAGATTTTTTAAAGCTTCATTAAGATAAGGAGGTTAAAATATTTCCTTCTAAATGGCAAAAACAAACACAAGTGCAGTATCAGGACACAGCAATAGAAGAACAACAGTTTCCCATCTTACTTTTATGAACTGTTTTTGGAAAGCTAGTGCTGTTTTGTTTATCGCCAGCAGAGGGTGGAAATTTCACAATATTTTCAGACAAAAAACTGTGTTCAGAAGAATTTAAAGTGTTTCTTCCCAGAATATATATTTTACCTTCCTTAATCCAGTTTAATTCTTCTCCTCCTTCTCCTTCATGATATTATAATTCCTAACATGTTTACCAAATAGATTAAGATTTTTTTAAAGCTTCATTAAGACAAGGAGGCTAAAATATTCTATTCCTAATGGCTAAAATGAAAACAACATGCAGTTACAACATACAGCCACAGGAGGGCAGCATCTTCTTATCTTTCCCTTAATTGCTTGATGCCGATTTAAAGATAGTACTGTTCTGTTTATCGCCAGCAGAGGGCGCATATTTCCCATCCTTTCAAGGAAACAAAATGGTGTTTGGAAGAAATTAGCTAAAATCTTTTTACTAAGGAAGTCTTTAACCTTTATTAATCCAGATTCATCTTCTCCTTTAAATCTTCCTCTTTTCCTCCACAATATTCATATTCCAAAAGGTTTAAAAGAAAGATAAAGATTTTTTAAAGCTTCATTAAGATAAGGAGGTTAAAATATTTCCTTCTAAATGGCAAAAACAAACACAAGTGCAGTATCAGGACACAGCAATAGAAGAACAACAGTTTCCCATCTTACTTTTATGAACTGTTTTTGGAAAGCTAGTGCTGTTTTGTTTATCGCCAGCAGAGGGTGGAAATTTCACAATATTTTCAGACAAAAAACTGTGTTCAGAAGAATTTAAAGTGTTTCTTCCCAGAATATATATTTTACCTTCCTTAATCCAGTTTAATTCTTCTCCTCCTTCTCCTTCATGATATTATAATTCCTAACATGTTTACCAAATAGATTAAGATTTTTTTAAAGCTTCATTAAGACAAGGAGGCTAAAATATTCTATTCCTAATGGCTAAAATGAAAACAACATGCAGTTACAACATACAGCCACAGGAGGGCAGCATCTTCTTATCTTTCCCTTAATTGCTTGATGCCGATTTAAAGATAGTACTGTTCTGTTTATCGCCAGCAGAGGGCGCATATTTCCCATCCTTTCAAGGAAACAAAATGGTGTTTGGAAGAAATTAGCTAAAATCTTTTTACTAAGGAAGTCTTTAACCTTTATTAATCCAGATTCATCTTCTCCTTTAAATCTTCCTCTTTTTCCTCCACAATATTCATATTCCAAAAGGTTTAAAAGAAAGATAAAGATTTTTTAAAAGCTTCATTAAGACAAGGAGGCTAAAATATTCTATTCTTAATGGCTGAAATGAAAACAACATGCAGTTACAACATACAGCCACAGGAGGGCAGCATTTTCTTATCTTTCCCTTAACACTAGAAGTCCCAAGAATTTCAACATCCCCCCTGAAGTCCTGAAGCAGGGTCAAAAGACCCTTAGTCCACACGGATGACTCTGATAGCTCCAATTAGCATCCCTTCATTTGTAAATGTGGCCCTTGCCAGAGGAATCAGCAGGGGGGAGGAGAGATGAATTCACACAAAAGTCACATGATGTTGTGCCGCATTATCCAGGTCATTTTGCCAAATGTGAGGGGACTAGAAACATGAGACATGAAAACATGAGAGAAGTTTTCACTGTTTTGGTAGAGATATGGCATTTTGCTGCTGTTCCATGGTGCTTCGCTAAACCATATGGAGGATTTTGCCAAATACACCTTGAATTTTGAGAATGTCATCTCAGTTTCGAGAAATGAGCCAAACTAATTGAAAAAAAAACTGTAAATCAACTTAAACTTGTTCAAAAGTTGGGGATAAGTTGGTTCAAAATGACTGAGTGTAAGCTGCTCCTGAGAGTGTCTGCCCATCCCCCAGCTGCATTTTTTGCAGGGCCATCCTGAGCAACAGCTACAGAAATTTGCATGCAGTCTTTAGTGCTGTGGAGGATAAATAGGTGAC
This sequence comes from Nothobranchius furzeri, assembly GCF_043380555.1. NCBI lineage: Eukaryota > Metazoa > Chordata > Actinopteri > Cyprinodontiformes > Nothobranchiidae > Nothobranchius > Nothobranchius furzeri. The sequence goes on from NC_091742.1 coordinate 17,548,912, forward strand.
TGCTTCACCTATTTTGTTGACAAGAAACAAAATGCAAAGGAGGCTAACCACTCAACAGGCATTGGAACTGATCGTGAGCAAGGCCAACCCTTGTGACTCAGATGGAGAAGACAACCAGATTCGGACTCTGAGCTGTCTTCAGGTTAGATTTCTCAAACTACCTATTTTCATTTCTTGCCTATCTCTTTTTATTTAGAACCAAACAAAAAGTTAATTTAAAATTGTTTATCTTGCAGATGAGGAGACGACTCTATCAAAAAAGAGAGCTCGGTTTGGAGTGAGCTGACAGAGACCTCAAAATATGGCACAGTGTGGTGTAAAAAACAAGTGGGGACATGTCTCCATATTACTCCAATAGAACCTTACGCCACAGCAGGAGAGCCAATAGCTGAGGCCATTGTGGATGTGATGGACCAAATGGTGCGGGAGTACAGCGTGCGTGCAGGAACACAGAGATGGCCAGTCGCCGTGTTCTACAACATGATTGACATGGCAGCACTGAATGCACATGTGCTTTATCAGGCATGCATTGAGGTGCAGGAGAGACGGGTGAACTTCCTGGTTGAGCTTGCAAATGAGTTGGGTGACGGTCATGTGAGTGAGAAGAAGGCACGCAAGGAGAAACTGCTTCAGCTAAAACCTTCCACACCCAGCCCTGGCAAAAGGGCAAAGTGTCAGGTCAACCATCGTTGCACAAACAATTGTGCAACTTTGAGAAGTGTTGACTGCTACAAATATACATGTGGCAAATGTACCAGAGTCATACCCTGGCAGTGCCAGGTATGTTCCGACAGTGCAGACTGATGCACTCACTCACTCACTCAAACGCACGCACGCACGCGCGCGCGCACACACACATGCAGCACCCCACTGCAGCTTAGTGTAAATATGTGTGAAATTGATTTATTCCTTGTACTTTTTGGATCATTTTTATGACAAAAATAAAAAGCATGGAAACTAATAACAGTTGTTCTTTTGTATATTTCTCATGCTGAAATTTAAGTCCTCTTGACTTGGACACAAACGCTTCTGGTCTTTGCTCACAGCTGGACCTGGAAAACCTTATTTACAAAACAAAAGTGGCTGTTCACAACTCATTATACAGTGTTAGCTAAAATCCTTCGGGTCACTCCACCCATCTCTGGGTTCCAAAGGTAGAAATGTTAAATGACCCTTCTCTGGGACTTCTAGTGCTAAATCCCTCTGCCAAGCATGCCTTAAGCCATCATAATTTCCATATAATACTTTAGCTGCCATCTTATAAAACATAGATGCTGACTGATACTTTTCTGCCAATTTTAAATAAGAGCTGTACAACATTGTCCTCTTCAGGCAGCTCCTTAACCAAACTGTCCAAGCTACTTCTTATTTGAAAATATCTTCATAAATTACCTATATTATCCACGTTAAATTGTAGCCTCAAGTCCTGATAAGATTTCACTGTTCTATTGTCAATTAGATCCTCTAATTTTCTCATGCCCCCACGTATTCCACCCTTATTGCTGGGTTATTGTCACGTTCTGCCCCTGCCCTCCTGTGTTCCTCTCCTGCCTTGATTACCCTTATTGTTCTCACCTGTCCCTCGTTAACCTGCCCATGTTTCCCTAATTAGCCCTCTGTATTTATACCACCTGTTTTGCCCCCGTCCTTGGTCAGATCATTGTTGTTGTTTGTTGGTGTTGTTCCTGTTCATCCCATCCTGCCATTAAACCATTTTTACTTAATCCGAAGCCTGCATTTTTACCTCCTGCTCAGCTCATCCACACATGGTCCGCCGTCTCCACCTCATTCAACGTGACAGTTATACCAAATTGAATATAATTGTTTATACTGGGATATCTTTAACCATTTGTGGAGTTTGATCCAGATATTTGGATTATTCTCTTTATACTCAGCTTCCTTCTTTTGTGCGCTTTTTATTTGTGACAAAGCTTCCAAAAGGGGGAAGTAAATTCTTTTTCTATAGCTACCCATCCTAAATAAGTGTCCTCTTTACCACCATGTTTTGATAATTTAGCCACTTCAAAGGCAATATTATACAGCTCCACATTTGGCAAAGCAAGACCCCATCCCTTCTTGTTACATAGTTTTTGTTGATTTATCCTTCACTTATTGAAATTGGAATCATCATTGACAAATTAAATTGAGGCACAATCACCATTTTAATGGTATTAATTTTTCCCCATAATGTTAAATTGAGTGCTTTCCATTTCTCCAGGCTGTACTTTATCTTAAGGAGAGGAGCCATATTAATGTGCATTATATCTGTTATATTAGCGCACAATTTAACCCCTAAATACGTCATCCCAGTTGAGAGCCATTTAAAATTCCCTGCAGTCACCATGGTAGAATAACAAGCTCTAGAAATGGCCATAGCCTCTGACTTATGCCAATTAACTTTAAAACCCAAAATTTGAGAGAATAAATCAACTTTGTCAAGAAGAGCCTGTGTAGAAGATGTCGGTTCTGAAATCAAAGAATATCATCTGCATAAAGAAATTGTTTGTTCTCTCCCACCTGCTTCCACCTCTTTAATCGCTCCCTCCTTTCATATTGCAATTGCTAATGGCTCCATAAACAATATAAACAACAACGGGGGCAAAGGGTCTCCTTGTTTTGTATGTTTATGTTTATGTGCTTAGCAGACGCTTTTACCCAAAGCGACTTACATTTTTTTTAACCTTTAGGGCATGTTGTGATCTGTGGGGGAAACCGGAGTACCCGGAGAAAACCCACGCACGCATGGGGAGAACGCGCAACTCCACGCAGAAATGCCGCAGCCGAGTTTCGAAACTACGACCTTCGTGTTGCGAGGCAACAGTGCTAACCACTGCGCCACCATGCACCCCTATACTGTCTAAAAAAGGGGGAAATAAAACCATTTGTAACTACAGCTGCCCTAGGCTTTACATAAATTGCCTTAACCCATGTAAGGAAACCGCTCCCAAATCCAACATTTTCCTAAATATTCCATAAACACTCCCATTCTACCCGATCGAATGCCTTCTCACTCAGCATCAAGGGGGAGCCTGCCTCGTGACTCTGCGTAGTGTCCTTGCCGTTCCGGAACACCGGCTAGCTTGTTGCTACTAGCGGCTACCATACTAGCCGCCTGTTTAGCCGACCTCGTTTTCGGATTCACAGAAGACATTTTGTCGCACTTTTCTCCTACACGCTCCAGGATCCTATCGTCAATGTTAGATTACTTTAACCTCTTAGAAAGTAAGGTCCCATTCAAGAAAATCCAGGGGAAAGTGGCTGACCCGTCAGGAGGCCTTGCCTTAGGCGGCCATCATGGTCTGCGGTCGCACGTGACTCAAAATAAACATCTAATCCGCTTGATTGATCGCTGCAGTTCATCTCCGTCCTCAGGCTCCATCAAAGTTATTAAAACGAAAAAAACGAGTTGAGTTTACGTCCTTGTCTCTTAGTGCAGCCAACCACGCAGCAAGCTAAAACCATTTTACTGTCAAATCAACTAAATAAAAGCGATAAAAGGCTATATACGAACTGGCTTGTTTTGACTACCTTCACTGGAGTTTCTATGGGTGTAAACGGTCTTTTTGCCGGCCATCACGGCGAAGGCAGTCACATGAGTGGCGTGACGTCACGTGCAAAGGGTCAATACATATCTATGATTCTGCCAGCATCTGCAGAACCTGAACTGCTCTGTGCAGCACGTCCCTCAATTACGCCCCGCCCCTATTTTGCATATTCTTTGTGACGTCATAACTCTTTGTGACGTAATCGCTCAGGAAAAATGAAACTTTTTACTGACTGGCTTAATAGACCCTTTTACTACCTACGTCATCAAAAGTTGCGCGCGCAGCCTGGCAACGAGAGTGAAGGCTTCCTCATTCACACTCGATACTAAAACAGCGTTTTAAACCCTTTGTTTTGAAGTTCTGAGCACATAAAAATGTCGGGTTGTTGCGTGTATGGATGCCGTGTAGGATTATCGTTGTAGGAGACTATTTTCATGATCTTTTCACAGTCGCGTCAGTTATACAAGATACGACTCATCAGTGATCTCTGATTTATAAATGGTTAACTAAACGTTTCAATTGCAGGTCAGCATCTACAAGCATTTCACTGTAAGCCTCCCGATTCTCACCCATCTGAAACCACGTATCGTTGCTTAACGTTCTGCAACAACGTTTCACTAGTAAATGTTTTAAGATTCACTTGAAGCCTTAAACAGCTGCACTTATTCAATAATTTCACTTTCTAACGGTCGTGTAAACTAGGATAAAAGCTCTGGCTCTGTTTAGGGTCAAGCTTGGCCGTAGCTGCGTACGTAGCCACGATGAATTATATCTGTTTAGCTCTCATCTGTCTTATGACAAGACCTCTAACTTTGTGTTAACTAACAAAGCCATGCTTCCTCAGAAGATAAATTAGAATATAAGATCTAAGTTGACTATGTCTAATACTACCGAATGTAAAGGAAGTTTGAGCCGCTCCTATTGTAAATGTTACAGTGATCTGGGTTAGGATCTGGTCCCCTAAAGGGTTTCTTTATGTACACATTGTGTCTAATGGTTTTGTTTATGGGGGGGAGTTTAACATATTCACCTTTGTATCGGAAAGGTGCAACGTCTGTGGGTCTGACGTCAAACTGCTTAGAAAATGTGGGCGTACCGGGAGTATTTAATTCAGTTTGTACCTTCCTTTGCCACATTTTAAGATCTGTTGATGGACATTGCGCCTTATTGTCATATACTTTCTGAGGTACGTTTCGTATTTCCGTAAGATACTTCTCACGCAACAAATTGTTAGTCTCCTTTTCTACTTTCAATTCTGTCTTGGTGTCACCTAATTCCTTTTCCAAGCCATCTATTGTTCTTTGTTTGTGATGAAGATCTTTAAACATACCTATTTTAACTTCATTCATTTCTTCTATCTGCCGTTGTAGTTGTTTAAAATCTTTATGTGACTTTTCACGCTCGTCCTGGGCTATTTTTAAGTCTCGACTGGTTTTCCACAGCTCATCATTCATAGCCTCACATTTCTTGGTCAGGTTTTGTATGGCCACGACTTTCTCCCTGTTGGCTACGGTGTCCTGTTGTTGCAAATCTGCATTTAGCTTTTGAAGACTATGGATTTCTTTTTTTGCATCCAATAAATCATTCTCAAATGATTGGTTCGATAACTTACAGTTTTCCAAATCAACCTTGAGTTTCTGTATCATCTTTTCTTTAACACATATTTGCCCTTTGAGACTGATTCTCTTTTTTTTAAGTGCACGAACGGTTTTATTTAAAGTCGATTTTTTTGATGTGAGCGTTTTGTTATTTTCCTTGATGGTCTGAATTCTATCTTGTAGGGTCCTTTGATCAAGAGTCATTTTGTTCAGTATTTTATCACATATTTTAAGAGATTTATTCTCCTGTTTGAGTTCTTTAATAGATTCCTCCTGTTGCGAGATCTTCTTTTTCAAACCAGCTATCTCTGCATTTGCTTTTTGAATTTTAAAGTCATTATCTAAAGCTTTTTGTTTCATATCTTTTTCATACTTCTCATTCGATTGTAATTTTTCAGTAGCTTGTTTCTCTTTCAGTAACAGAATTACTCGTTCATAATCCGTGACTTTTCGAGATAATTCATTTCTTTCTCTCTCCAGTTCCTTGTTGCGTTTAAATAATTCCACGTAAGAGGCAGGCATAGTTGATTTCTGACAATCCGATTTGCTATGTTCAGAGACGCGACTCCTCCGCTGTCCAAAGATGGTTTGATCTCATGACGGCTTTGGTGCTAAATAACATACAGCGTACAGACGTGCGCGCGCACGTACATACGTGCATGCGCGCACGTACAGGCGCACGTTCGGACGCACGCGCACACACAGACGCGCACGGGCGCACACACAGACGCCCACTAGTCATCATCATATATCTTGTACCACATAATCGTTAATCTGAAGCTACATCATAGAAACGCTTCCTCTTTACCTTCACTTGTCAGAGAAGAGTTTACTCAAAGCTTCATACTCCATCATGTGACTCACTACCTCCGCTCCGGTCGGGTTTTTTATTTTTTTAACTCCATCTCGTTCCCTCTCACCCTCTCTATCTCTCTCAGACAAGCACACCTTAATCAACATTGTTTTGTTTAACTTTGTGTGGGAAAATGCCAAGAACGTTAAGAAAAAAATCAGTTTAATCAAATTAAAATGAAAAAAATATATACATAAATTTGTGTCTGGTTCTAGCATTTCATATTTCCTAGTTCCTACTGCATGAGTTCCACTTGTTCTGTAACAGTTCCTTTACTGTTGTGATCAAAAATATTTAATCTCAATTCTGAGGCTGCTCTGTAAATAGTTTTCAAATGAACAATACACATATCAACTTCTGATCATTCCATATCAATTTCAGACTTAAAATAATATGATGATGTAAACCACGCCCATTCCGAGTACAGACACGGATACAGATAATTTAAATGGTTGAACAGATACAGATACAGACAGTGGTGTACTCGCTCATCACTACTTGTTAGTATCAACATAAGCTGTTCAGATGGAAGTCTGCTCAATTTTTACTGGCAAGCAAAATTATATTTCTGTACATTAATTTGCTGCTTGAATAGGGCAATGCTGTGTATTACTATAATGCTGCAGGGTCAAAAGTTAGTTGAAATATTGCTGCGTTTACATCAAGGCTGACTTGGACCCACCCAGTATAAAGCAGCCGTCCTCAATAAATGGCCCGCAGGCCGGACCATTCTTTGTGGACATTCTTCGTGGATGCTTTGGCTGACCTCATCAGGTCAACTGGTTTAATTTTAATGTGGTTAAAATTAAACTACAAACCATTGTAGTTTGATTATCTGGTCAATTCAGTTCTGTTCAACTACAACGAAGGAGCAAGATAAGGACGTAACTCGTTCTTTATTTGATCCTGCCGCCTGAAACTCTTGGAGAAACTGTCTGATGTGGACTTTGTGGTGGAGTCAGATTATTCTGGGTTTTTTTTTTCAACTTTTTCTGAACTTTTCTCTGAATGTGAGAGGAGGTCAATGAGTCCTGCTACAGGATGGATTTCAAAAAGAGGGCATGTCTTGTTTCCAACTAATGCAGAGACTTTCTGGTGCTGGAAGTTTGATTTTTGGGCTCATGCATTATGCCATCACCAGAATTTACAACGTGCAATTTTCTTTTGATTGCCTCAGGCAGGCTCATGGATGCGTCGCCACATTGGAGACAGGAACAAGCGCTATTCAGCCAAAGTTTCATAATCAGGGAACATTCTGTAAGTGACAAGTCTCTGAGAGACAGGGTTTGGAAAACACTAGCATCAGTGAGAGGGATCTTCCCATATGCACTCTGGGTCTGCTGCTGCCTTTAACGGACTCACTCCAAGCCCCCCTCCACATCTTCGGCTCGCTGTCCGCCTTACATGCATCCTAGCTAGCAAGCTGTGCTAAGCAGTGTCTAGTATAATGCTCAGATGTTGATGGGAATCTTCTCTTTATTGATTTAGCTACCTCCTCGATGTGCGTAACGATTAAATTATCAGCGTATCTACGTGCGTCAGGGTGTCTTTCAAAACAACCAACAGCCTTGAGGTTTCTCCGACCCAAAAAGTAAATAAATAAATAAATAATAAACGATCAAATTACGGGAAATATCCGGTCAATGCGAACTCTGCTATTTTGCCTTCTTGTGAAGATTGTTGCAAAGGAAACAATTAAATTTGATTAACACCAGAGCCATGCACACTGAGCTGTTATTTCCGTCAATGTACATGAGTGAAAAATGAGAGTTCTTCTTTGGGTGTTTAGCATTTTTACAGTCATTGAACCACTTTCACTGCACTCACCACATACTCTCTTATCAGGTTCTCATGGTCTTCACTGAGGTACACACAAAGGCCTTTCACATCCAAGGTCAACGTCATCTTCCTATCGGATGTGGGACAGTTTTAATTTTAACTAGTACATTTTCTTAACGAGGATAGTTTGAATTGCATTTTCAAATCTCACATCTGTCATGTGGTCCATTATACTTTGCAGTCGTTTGCCATTCTGTCCACCTCTTTTTTTGTAGAGTGCAAGCAGTTTTGGAGAAAGAATGTGTCATGACTGAGGGAAGTTTCCTGACCCAAGACATGCAGAATTCACACTAGGAGACGTAGGTAGGAAAAAAATAAATGTTTTATTTTAAGGAGAACTAAAGGTGCACCGCCAGACGTGGCGGTGATGTTGAGCACAGCTCCGGGGCTGGGTCTGTTGAGACAAACACTGTCAGTGTTGGGCAGCGGGGAATAGAATTGCAGGACTCAGTTTGTAGTGGATCTTACTGTGGGGGCTGAAATCCAGAGCTTGGGAGGGTAGCCAGGACTGGGGTGAGCAACGTCAGCGTGAATCCAAAATCCAAGGGAGGTGAGCGGTGGGAGAGCGGGTCGGTCCGGGTGAGGAGGGAGATCAGGCTTGGAGATGAAAAACCAGGTTATTGCAGGAAAGGTTTGTGGTGAGAATTCCTGATGAAGGGAAGGCAGAGGTCATCAAAAACCAACAATGACGACGGACAAATATAAGGCTAGACTAAAGCTGTAGTTTTCTATAGCGGCAAGAGCTACCCAAGTTGAGTAATCTTCCGGCAAGGTGAAGTGATCTCCAGCTCCTTTTAACCACATGAAGTAGATGAGGGAAATCATCGCAGCTGGCCGCTCTCCGGAGCCGCCCACCTGCAATGACTTAAGGTGATTAGAGGAATGTGCAGACTCACCCCAGATCCTGACAGAATGTCGAGCTGCGAAAGGAACTGGGACTGAAGTGGCAGGGTAGTGATTCTCTTGAACTCAGCAATTATCTGGACAACCAAGACAAAATTTTCAGTCAACATTTATAAAACAACTTTAATTTACATAAACTATTTTATTTACCTCCAACATATTAAAGAGAGCCGGCCATCGTTCCTGAACATCTTGAACCATGGGTGTTTCGCGAACAACCTCCAATCTTCTATAAGAGAAGGTCTTGCCCATTTTCTGCCTCACTACTTCCTTATTGTTTCTCTTTTTTACATCTGATAGAAGCTGTACTCGAAGCTTTTCTAAGCTTTCCTCTGACTCTCCTATTGGATAAGGAGGGCAGTAGTTCACTTCAGATCGTCTTGGCTTTTTAGTGGCAAAGAGGGCCTTTTCCTTGTGGCTCAGTGCATTGACAGTTACTTCATGACAACCAAGTTTTCGTAACTGACTGCGATAGATTGCTAGCTTGTTTTTCAAACGATGTTTCCATCCACACTGTAAAACCTGATAAGTTAAGCTAACTCAAATGATTTGGGGAAACCAATTGCACAAATTGATTTAAGTTTTGTAACTCAAACTATTTGAGTTTATTTAATTATGCGAGTAGAGTCTAATTAATTCAATACAATTATGATACGTTAACTCAAATGGTTATGTTTATCAACTATTTTTATTTAGTATAGTCAACTTAAACCTTTAAATAAGTGGCACTAAAATGCCGTATATATTTTAACTTATTTAAAATAAATTCCTCTTTCATAATCCGACTGAGTTAAATTAACTTGAATGGTTCTTAGTTGAATAACTAAAGTTACTCAATTCAACTGGGGAAACCGATTGCACCAAACCGTATTAGTAGTATTAACACAACAACAAACTCGGACTTTCTCCATTCAGTTTTATTAACTTGAACTGCAGAAAAAACAGAATGATAACAACTGCACATTTTTTCAAATTTGCTAAATGCTTTTTTCCACTGTGCGTACATAAAATGTTCCGTGAGAATAATTCCAGTATTTTTAGTTGCCATTAACCATCATGACCTGAATTTTAATTAAGAATATCCAGATTTATTGACATGCACCTAACGAAAATGCAAACAAAGCTTAACTACAAGGATGTCATCAGCCATTATTAACACATACTGTAGGAATACAATATTAAATTTCAACGCTGTTATTGTACAACAGTTTGCTTAAAGATTAGTGTCCTCAACTGCTGTGGCCAAACCTCAATGGCAAAATGGAAAGATGTCATTTGACAATAAAACATAGTGATTACAAATGTCAATTTGGACTGATCATCAGTTATTTAACTTTGAAACTTGCTGACATGAACCTAAATACAAATATATCATAGAGGAACAATGACAAGTGTTTATGAATATTGTAAGAATGCAATAGATGAAGTCAATATAAACATATGTAAAAAAAATCTTCAAAGATACTTGTGGCCTCCCAGTTTACCTTAAAAGTGTATCACAAAAATGTCAAGTATTTGAAATGTTTCTTTATTAGCTTTCAGCATATTGCTGTTTTAGAAGGCTGAGAACATGGACATATAAAACTATTGACTTGAAGCCATTCAAAGATTAATGAACAAGCAAGAACATGTGAAAAACAAAGCCCATCTACACCAGCTCATTTTTCAGTGTCTGTAATTTTGGTCTGAGTTGCTTTCTCTCATCGTCTAGCTTCAGCAACACTACTTGAATGAACTCAAAAAAGCTACTACACTTCACAGGATAGCTGAGATGCAGAGCATATATTAGCCCAAACAAACACACCAAAGCATCAGTCCATCTGTAATGAGTCATTACAACCTGATCTTCAAGAACAACGAACACTTGGCGTGGTGAGAAAGGAACTCCAGCAGGCACATCCTCTTCACCCACATCAGCAACCAGCGCAAGTGCAGCTTCATGGAACTCCATTTCATCCTGTCACACATCAAAATTATTGATGAGAAATATTTATGTCATAGATATAAAAATCAACACAAATACAAATAGCCAGATACCTTACATTTTTTCAAATTGTATGTATTACCACTTTTTTGTCATTTCAATAGGAAAATTATTGCAATTCCCAAGTATAACATACCTTGCATGTTTTGAAAATGCCTGAAGAATCCTCCTTGAGGTAAATCGGCAGGCCAGCCAGGGCTGCTGTTCTTGTTGTGCAGATGTCATTCTTGTCCTTAAAGGACAAAAAATATATAAAACATGACAAATGGGACTACCATGCAAACAGTAGAGTGAAAGTATTTTTAAGTACCTGTTGCTCATATTCCAACAACAGCTGGTCCATGTTTTCACCAACCCGTCCAGTTTTCTTCTTTTTGTAAAGTCCAATCAGCCGAGGAGCATATTCATCCAGTGCAGCATAAAAAACATGTGGTAGATGAAGATTGGTAATCCGGTGAAATTCACAGTAGAGCTGAAGAGAATAAACCAAAAATGATATGAAAAAAAATGCTGTATACTTTATAAGCAGTAAATTTAATATAGTTGTACTTACCTGTGTCTCATTAAAGAGAGCTGGCCATCTGTCCTTAAGCTCTGATACAGGAAGAGAAGATGTAATGATCTCTTCACGTCTCAGGGAAAAAGTGCGCATCATGTGCTGATGAATGAGTGGAATGTCCCTTTCAGCAGAGGTCTTCCGGAACTCTTCTATCATCAACCCTCCTTTTCTCCAGAGACTCTCTTGTTTCTCCAGAAGGACAACTGGGAAGGAAGTTGACCTCACCTCTCTTAGGTCTTTTACTATTGGCTCTTGGTGCAGCTCCTTCTGGGTTTGTTCTGCTGCGTTTTCCAGAGTTTACAGCAACATCTCTGATGCCGGCTTTGGCCAACTTCTTTCTTTGGTTTCCTATTTTGTGTCTCAAACTATTCTTCCATCCTTCCCAACCAGTGTCAGAATTGTTCTCCTTCAGACAGGGATGCTTTTCAACTAAAGCTTTTGCAGCCTTTCCAATCTGTGTGCTACTAGGATATGCCTTCAGTTTAAAAATTTTCTTCCCCCATTACCTCGAGTATGTTGTGTTTTTGATCTCTAGGAAGTCTAATTAGTTTCCCATCTTTTTCAAATGCTGCATTACCTTCCTTTAGCACATGTTCCACCTCATAAGAAAATTTTGGAACAATAAAAACCTCTGGCCACCGACTAATACGCTCTGGTGAATCTATGGCATCAGTGCTATCGTTCAGAAGACTTGTCTCACTAGTGCTGGTTGAAATCAAGTCCAGCTCCACTAATCTGATTATTTTAACCGATGCTGTGCTTGGGAGGTGTTCCATTTCAACCAAATTACACAATGCATGATCAAAATCTGGATCTTCAAACTGAAGCCTAAAGTCAAAAGTCAACTTTAGCCTAGTTTTGATTTCATCTATGAGGGCCTGTACACTGCTTGGGCGAGATGGCAGAATAAGTCTTTCAGCATTATCATTATCAAGGATGACCCTTAGCTTCAGTCTCTCTGTTGCCTCCATCTGAAGTTGTAGGTCCTGTAACATACAGGATTCAAATAATATAGCGACATTTCAACACACTCAGAGTTCTCATGCCATGTATGCATTACCTGTACACTGGCAGAAGGGCTGGGGAGATCCGCTGATATTTCAGTTCTGTTTCTTTAGTCAGACACTGGAATGAAATGTTTTGTTGTTAGAATTAGTTCATTTGCAATCTTATAAGCAAAATGTGGCAGGTGGTCAGACAGCTGGCACACAGATTTGACACTATGACTCTCCGGTATATGCTCGACTAGTTCGTATGACCTCAAGTGCTCAACATACAAAGTGTCGTAGTCTTTTAAGAGAAAATGCATTTTGTCGCTGATGAGTAGGATGTTTCGAATCTCTTTGAACTCTGGCAAGGCTGCATAAGCACCAGTACATACAAACCTGCCAATTGCAAAGCTTGTGCCATCAATTGAGATATTTTTTGTTCCATAAACTGTGTCACTGTCAACAATACCTGAGATAAATGATTGTGTATCTGCAGGTAGTGATGAGATGTACATAGACTCCATTTTGGATGTCTGAACATGTGGTTTGAAAAACTTTGAGGATGACAAATAAAATGCCATCTGACTTTGATGTCGCTCTGCCAAAGTTTTTAACACATTTTTGTAGTTGTGAGTGTCATGAATAATTTTTTTGAAAACCTTATGCTTTCCCTCAAATCTCATTGTCCAAAGGTGGACCAAGGGACCAAAGCATTTTATCAAGTGTGGGTAATGCTCGATGTAATGATGCTTTGGCCTTAATCGAACATTAGGAAACACTTCTTGGAAGAGTTGCCGGTGGTCCAATATTTTACGAGCCAAGTACTGAATGGTCTCTTCATTAAAAATCTGAGACATGGCAAGCTGAACGACATCCTTTAACTCCATTAGCACTTCCCAAAACGTGTCTCTTTCTGGGACTTTTGAGCCAATGAGAAGAGGCAACATTATAAGCAGGGCATGATTTTCATGAGCATTCCCACCAATGGTCCCTCGACTGGCAAAATTAGTGGGTATTGGATGAGGGCGATCAACTTTGTCAGAATGTTGATATGGAAAGTGCAATATTGCTCGATTTAAGTCTTCTAATGTAAAATATTTACTGGAAATCAAACCTTTTAAGCAATGAGCTATCTCCACTGGAACAACGCCTTCAAACAGGTCGTGCAGGAGGTCAGGTGGGAAGCCTGTGACAGGATGGAAGAATGACAGATGGTCAGAAAGAACACAACTGTTTTTGACACCACAATTTCCCTCACTGCCATCGCTCTGAAGCTCTCGTAAAAGATTGTCATGAAGATCCTTTGTTCTCAGCACATAATCCCCTGTAACTGCATTTTTTGTCTGCATTTCTATTTGTGTGGCATGACAAAACCTGCAGAAATGTGTAGACCTGAAGCTCTCATTGAACCCAGCAAGCCCATGTGCGGCAAGGTTATCTGCCACAACACAGTAGACAGTGCCTTTAAGACATTCACCAAGGGTATCAATGTAGATGCCTACTTCTTCAAGAGTTTTCAGATCATTTAAGAGTGGTGACATCATTTTCTTAAACCCAAACAGGCGCACATCATTAGAGTTGCACAGGAGAGCAAGCTGAGTGCAGTGGAGAGCAGAACGGGATTTAACTGGAAAGTTTGCCAGTGTCCAATAAACTGCAAAAACTTTATGTATTTTCTTTGAAGTACCGAGTGGGTTTGCAATTTCAAAATCATCCACATCAAGCATTATCGAAAGTTTTGTTCCCTCTTGTGAGAGTAGAACATTTTCCTGGTAGTAGGATCCATCACAAAATGACATGAAATGTCCAGGTATCTGAGTGGGTGTTTGTTGAACTTTTTCAAGGACTTCGGTTTTTTTCAACAACATTTGCAAAGATGTAAGAATTGACACATACATGTATGTGTGCTTTGATGATTCAATTAAATACTCCACAGGCTTGACATACGGAAAGTTTGCTTCATAGTAAGATTTTCTCATCTTTGCTGTTGACAGTGGTCCACCAGATGTGATACATTTATGTAAAACATTACTATCAGAAACTGCCTGACAAATGTCATCGACCAGTTTGTCAGTATATAGACAGTTATGCTTCTTCAGTATATCAACTACTGATGTTTTAATGAGAGGTTCTGTTAACAAAAACAGGTGATCAATGTGCTCAATGATAGGGCTGTAGCGAAGCCTCGACGAAGTCGACGGCTCGATTCTAAAAATTTGTCGACGTCAGATCCGGAAGTCGACGCACCACGCCCACTTGTTGCATCCCCAGGAGTTTGTAAATAGAGGAGGAATCTGCCCGTTTTTCCTCTAGTTCGCCCTCTTCTCCGCCTTCACTAAAATCTCCGCCAAATACCGAAGACCCGGAACAACGTCCGTCCACTACTAGATTATTTTCCTGTTTTGCCCCTTCGTCTCCCGGCAACGGACAACAACTTCCGGGGTCAGATGCGCTGCTTCGTGTCTATAGCAGATGTAGAAAATCACCGGGAGCGCTTCTCCCTTCATTAAGGAGCTTCTTTCAGACATGAGGAGAGCTGTTTTGGTGGTAGCAGACTCTCCTCCGTGCTGGTCTGTTTGCTGCTGGGTGTTTTTGGTTTATTTAAACTTGGTAACTTGAACTTAACGTTGGTAAAGCTACTGTTAGCATCTTCGCTAACAGCTTCTTGCGTTGGGATAAGCTGTTACGTTTTGGTTTAGAGTTCATCTTTTTTGTGGTGTAGATCTCCCTTTTATTACATTTAGAGTGTTGTGGGTTTTCGGTTTAGTGTAAAATATCACCTGAGTTTGGTTTAACCCGTAAGACCACTCGCCTCACGCACATAAGTGACCAAAACAAAGCAGCATGGAGACACTCCATCTTCTACCACCTCTCAGGCAGCAGCCTGCACTCCCAAGTTCTACACGTCACCAGAACATAACCATCCGCAACACAATAAAAGCAGTGTTATACAAAATGGAAGGCCTGTAGTGTTTATTCTCTTACAGTAAGAATTTATCAATTTTTTTGAGGAATTTATTTGAGATTTTCTGGTTTTTGTTAATTGTGCAATAGAAAAATAATCATTAGATTAATTTTCTAAATAGTCATTAGAATAGTCGACTATTCGATAAAATAATCGTCAGAATAATCGTTTTAAAAATTATCGTTTACCCCCAGCCCTACTCAATGATCTCCTGTGTTGCTCTCTGGGACACATGGAGAATGCTCTGCATTTTCAAGAAAAAGCCAGCTAGATTGTGCTGCAACTGCTCTTCTAAACCGTCAGTTGTACTCATTTCACTAGTGGATGCCACTTCACTTTCATCTAATGGTTCTACTGAATCAAGCTGCATAACATCCTTTTGGCCTACATTTAGGACACTTTGCACAATGCCTTCATCATAATGTGCTGAACTTTGGTGTTCTCGGCATTTGTGCACATTGAATGTTGAGTATACATTGGTTTTAAAATTGCAGTCCTTAAAAGGACATGGAACAATTTCTTTCAGTTTTAAATGCCCCCTCAGATGGATAAACATTTGCCTTTCAATAAATGGCTGCTTAAAGTTACACACAGGGCAGCAAAATCCATAATTATTAAAAGCTGGATTTGAATGGTCTTCTTTGTGTAGCAGTATGTATTCTTGACATATGTACCTTTAATGAATTAAATGTACTAAATGTACACATGCAGGTGGTGTAGAGACAGGGTAAAGGTGAAATTGTGGAGTACTGGCCATGGTTAAGCCGGTAATGTTTCAGCAACATGACTTTTATCGCAGTAGAAAAACTACACAACTTGCAATTCCACATTTTGTCATAAATCAAAGGGTCCCCAATAAGATGTCAAGTGTTTTATATCACCTTCACTGGCCGTTTTTAGGTGTTTTATATCACCTTCACTGGCC
Organism: Nothobranchius furzeri; assembly: GCF_043380555.1. Classification (NCBI taxonomy): domain Eukaryota; kingdom Metazoa; phylum Chordata; class Actinopteri; order Cyprinodontiformes; family Nothobranchiidae; genus Nothobranchius; species Nothobranchius furzeri. The sequence goes on from NC_091742.1 coordinate 17,565,072, forward strand.
GTTTTTAGGTGTTTTATATCACCTTCACTGGCCGTTTTTAGGTGATGAAAAGCAGTGGATGATCTCTCCTTGTGCGCAGCTTCTTCAGTCAAAACACTGCAATGTCACAGAAAACAAAAATGTTAATGTATTTTGGCAAGTGAACAGAAAGCCAGCAAGACAAGACTACAACAAAATATGCTGAAGTTGAATGGCAGGAGTTTCAAAAAACAGTTTATTGAGTAAATGATAAAATAGTCTTGCTTAATGTTATGTGATGGACAGAAGACGGAAGCTGCCGAGCTCCGAGGGTGTGGTGATTGGACACCAGCTGGTCCTCGTTATGGATAACGAGGCCAGGGAGGATAAAAGGGTGACAGACCTACTGAGAGGGGTGCGTGGTCGACCTGTCATTGTGGCATCGGACTTTGGGGGGTGGGGTCGTTCGCAGCCGGGTAGGGCTGCCGGCGATGAAGATAGCTGAACAGGTGTTTAGTGTTCCAGCGCCAGGAGGGAAGGCTGGTCGCCTTCTTTAGACAGTTAGGGCTGGGCATAGGTGATGCCAAGGCCGCGCCGACATCTGCCGCTACGGACTCTGGCAGTGGACTTATGTTGTGGATTTACCCGCCGTCCTCGCAAGCTACACCCCGGGGCGTTGGACGGCGTTGGAAGCTCAGACCCCGGGGACGGGGGTCACACCATCCGTGACAGCTAAGTACCGCTGCTTATGTGACTCATGCTGGACAGTTGGTTTTAGAAGAGAGGGCTTGGGCCATGGTGTTTTATCGTTGTGTTTTATTATTGATTGTGCAATAAAGTGTGTCTTTTATAAGTCGTTGCCTATTGGTGGTGTGTTCAGGTTCTGACCGGAGGGCAAGATATTCTGCCCGTGCTGCCCACGGCTACTTTTATTACAGTTAGAATGAAATTAATCTACCCTTTTCACACATGTGGTGTAAAAAATCCTTGAATGTTACAAAGTGCAGTCAGAAATTACTAACAATAATTTAAACGTTAAGTTTTATGTCATTAATTTTGGAAAAAGTTTCAGCACTTAGTTTTTACTAAAATGGCGCCCATGGTTATATTTAAATTTTTTACCAGCGGTCTTGTCGTATACTCTAAAATGAATCGTACATAAGGACTAGAAAAAGTTACGCTATAAATGTCTAAACTTACTTTACTGTGTGAAGCTTTAAAAAGATAGACTAGCAACAACCATCTAACTAAAATAAGCCACCAACCGTTATATTTTAAATCAATACAGGCGGGTATCTTAAAGGCCCAATGTGTGATATTTCATCTTATAAGTTATCAAATTTCTTGTATCACATTCTCAAATTTGTTTTTTTTTAATGATAATTCAAACAAGCATTTATTCTAAGCATTATTATTAGCTTTATATTTTAATATTTTAGACAAAAGAAGCAGACCGGTGCTCCATATGGCATGCGCCATCTTAAAATACAGTGACCTTTTAGGGACATACAACATATTAAGCTTCGCATTTGATGTTTGCGTTTTTAAATGATGTAACCTCAAAGAAACAGCAGGGGGCAGAAGTGCGCCTTGTAAGCATGCAGTCTGACAAAGTAACTAAGAAGAAGAAACTAGCCACACCGTACTTCTAGCGATGGAGGATCACACATATTCTACAAGCAAACTTGAGAAACGGGATAGTTTGTCTCATCCAAGTAAAAGAAAAAGGATTTTGAAAAGTGAACAAGACCGGTGTCATGAGAAAACCAGAGTAAATATAGGAGTTGACTTCCCAAGATGGGAGAGACCTCATGTTACAAAAGGGATTCAGTAGACACGCTGAGCTTGCTACCTTCCTTTTGGACAGGTAAGTTAAAAATGTGTGTTTAATTTCTTCATTGTAGTAGTTGTGTGCTTTGTGACACAAAGTTTGTGTGGAGTAAGCTAGAGTTTGGGAAACAGCTCATGCTAACTAGTGCCAAAAATGTAGCACACCATCTTAAAATTCAGAAGCATTTCTTTTTGTTTATCGTTTATGTGCCTTCGTATACATATTTAATGATTTAACGATCGCTACCACACCGCTCGTTTTTGGAGATTACCGCATGCTCCGTGACCGTGACGAGCAACCAGAACAGAAACACAACATTATCGGCTGCCCGCTCCAATTACACAACACACTTTGTGTAATCATTGTCACAGGTTCGTTACCGACGGTTACACACACAGAACTAAACACCACACTGGCATTTTCACACAAATTTTTGTCAGAGATGATCTGCAGCACAGCACCTTCCCCCCCACGCTCGATCGACTTGACGTATATGTGAAATTATGATGTTGAATCCTGTATTTGCTGAGGGACTAATTTCCCTTTCATGTGACATGTCAGAAAAATGAAGTTTCTATTCTATGTTATGTACAAACTCTGTAAAAGATTAACACAAGTATAATATCTGATCGTGCATGTTTTTGTTTAAGTGTGTGTGTGTGTGTGTGTGTGTGTTATATAATACAAGCACACACGTGTAATAAAATAAATTTGGAATTTTTCTACTGATTTACAGTTATGAGAGGACTCTAGCCACCACAACATCTACCCCCATGAAGGGGAAACATAGATCAATGGAAGATCCACCATTGTCCAGCATTTCAAGCGGAAATGAAAATCAAGTTTTTTCCAAAAAACCTCATAGCTAATTTCAAATTGTTATACTACAATTAATTTTTTTTTCATTTTATTTTATTCTTTCCTATAAATAAGAGATGAACACTTGAGTGGAGTCACAGGAACACCAGAAATTGAAAGCCTTCAGCAAAGAATCCATATGTTGTTTGTAGGATTATAGCCACAAAATCTATTTTCATTATAATAATGAGCATTTTCTGTTTTTCTCTAAGCGTGCATGACATGGTTATTTCTGAAGATGACCTGGATGAGGATGTCTTCAATGATCCCATGAACAGTGTGTCAGTTACACTAACTCCTTGTTTACCCTACTGCTTGTGTATTGTCAGACTTGATATACAGATATTTTACTAAAAACATTTACAGAATTGACTGGGAGGACAGGGAGAATATGAGTAGTGCGGAACAGAGGGATGACAGCTCAGATGATGAGTATCTTCCTCCAATATCTATACGGTGAGTTATAAATTGTGATTAATTTTCATTTTGTGTCATCCTTTGGAATTCTTTTCCTCCAAAACTTTGTGTTCTTCTCCCTTAGAATGGGTGGTGCACTAAAATCAGCTCCTTCCATAGATGGTCTTCCTATAATTGGCCTTGATGAGACAGTGCATGACCTACAAGGTTGTGGAGATGATCCTCAGGAGTGCTTGGCTGATGTTGATGTGCCAATTTTGCCAGGAACAGAGAAGGTCATTGTTGCGGAAGACATCGTTGGTGTCCGAGCAGCAGTGGTGTATGAGAACTGCTTGAAGCAGCTTGTTGAGTTTATAACCCTGCCATTGGACAGGTGCACCGCTTTAACCCACAAAGCTGAAGTATGTGGCAGTCGTGCTCCCTTTCACAAAAAAATCTCCTACAAGGGCACAGCTATCAGTGTACAATGGGTAAGCATCACTGAAAAAAATCATATCAAATGTATGCTGTTTCGTCAAGCCTTCTCCTACAAAGTGTATGAAGCCAGAGTTCTCCTTGCAGCACTAGATTATAACTTTCACCTTAATCGACCAGCAATCAGGAATGCTGAAGGCCAACTAATGTAGGTTTTACCTTTTTTTTTCAGTCAGAGTTGAGCCAAAATAATGCCTACCACTTACAATTAAAAAGCTGTATTAACGTTACTACACGTTATTTAAGTTTGTCCCATTGTCGTGACAGAAATTCATTATGCAATTGTCCTATTTTTTAGATTCAAACGGAAGTACAATAAGAATGCCAGAAGGTACAGTGTGTATTCACTAAAATCAGAAAAGGGCTACGAATACATTCCAGTACTCCAATCAAAAATAATCAACGAGAGGTTGGCGAGAGGAGTCTGGATGCCTCGTACCAGATCAATGAGGGATGATGACCCCAGACGGCTCGGTCTTGTGCCACCCATCGCTCCACCACCTATTTCGGAGCTAGTGCAGATCCAAGTCAGCCGAGGTCTTGGTATGTGTCATTTTAGCATCCTTTGACTACAGCTCAGTTCTTTGCCTACACTTGTCTTACAATACTTTTTTCACAGTATCAGAACTCAACACAGCTACAGGCCTCCAGTGACGATCTTGTCTACATTTACATGGAGTATTCTATACCTGCTGCGTGTTACTAATGTAATGTACATAAAAATGTAGATATTGCACTTTGATGTCTTTCCTACTGTGCTAACATGTTGTTCTTTTTACTTGAAGTTGCACATAAATTCTGCACAGTCTTTTACGTTAGATCTATTCTTTATTATCCTAAAGTGTGTAAAATCATGTTTCAAGATTAAAATGTGTTCCAAATTTGTCTGTTCAAACTCTGAATAAGGTTAATTCAATTAAAAGTGCATCTGTACTAATTTCTTTATTTCTTATGTCTTTCAGAAAATTACATATTTTTTGTTTCATGACTTGACCCTGTAAGAGTGTAAATTAATAGCTCACTAATGTAATGCAAAACTATGGAGTTGTAACCTTCCTCTCCCTCGTCCTCTGTCTGTCTCCACTGATGAACCATCGGATGATATCTGACTCTGTTTACGGAGAGAAAACAATTACAGACTACACTACCTTGTATATTTCCAAAATGGCAAATAGAAATATAACATTTCTCAAATAAAATGAACAAAATATTGTCATTTTTTGTAGTCAGAAGTCATCACTAACTAGCTGCCGTTTGCTATTAGCAAACATAACTGACATAAAAAAGTTTTTCTTATTCAAAACCTATTTAGATTAAATTAATAAAAAAAGTTAGATGAAAACAACTAACCTGTTCGCTGACTTGAAAGCTGGAATTAGATGATGACATGCTGCCGTTTACAGCAACACGATTTTGTATTGTATTTGTTATATTTGTTAATAAAGTTTTAAATAATGATAAAAAAAAACCCTTTTTGATCCTCGGGGGCTCCAATAGCTGCAATACCGACTCTAAACTGCGTGGTGCTAAAGAGTCGGATCTTTTTACTATGATTTCTGTGAATTTCACACACGGGGCCTTTAAATGAACCATGTAAAGAACACGAGAACTAGAACGTTAAGATAGAAATTAATACACTTTATTTTACAATTTAAAGTAATATGAAGTTAAGTTCAGTGAAAGGGTAGGTTAAACTAAACTAAAATATAACTCTAACCGTTACTTTTTAGATTTGTACAGGCGGGCATCTCAAAGGAACCATGTAGGCTGTGTTAAGAAAACACGAGGACTAGAAAGTTCAGATTGGAATTAAAAAAACGTTATTTTACTCTTAAAGATAATATAGTTAAGTTCTGTGCGATGTAGCTTTGAAAATGTAGGTAGTAACAACTACCAAAAACCGTCAAATTTAAGGCGGGCTTCAAACAATCAGTCTCGAGTTGAGCTAGCAAGCTCCGTTTTTCTACACATCAGCTAAGTAGTCTGATTAACCTGCAACGTCTGTTCAAGCATTTAAATAAAAACACAGTTACCTTGTAATTCTGGCAATGTGGTTAAAATTCTCCTCCGTGCCGAAAAATGCCTCTAATGGCCGCTGGCGCTGCTGTTGTCGGTGGCATAGCACCCAGAGCTGTGTTAGCATCTCCGTGTGCAAGGCTCAGTGATGACGTAGGAAAAGCAAAAGGGAGGGGTTATTTTTTTTGTTTGAAATGAGCGACCTCAACTTAAACAGTTTAAAAGCACATTACTCCAAAGAAAAGATAAACACAATTATACTAATTATGAATGAGTTTTAACATCACACTGTTAGTTTGGGGTTTTAACTAATTGTATAAAAGTAAGTATAACTATTTAGCTAAAGTGAGTGAAAATAACTGACATCATTTTAGTAAGAAGCACTATTGGGAATTACAGTGCAGCGTATCCAGTTATTGAACCTCGCTCTAGCAGACAAGGATGCTTCTTGATGAGGGCCTCTCCCACGCAGCTGAACTGGTTATCAGTTATGTATAGTCCATAACAAACAATTTCTTGAATAAGACAATCCAGAATGTTTGACAATAATTTACAGTCTGGGATAAGAAGTGTTTTTATCTCCCTGTATTCAGCATTAGCTTTTTCAAGTTTGAACTCAGAATCAAATGCAAACTTTGGCACACAAAACTTGGCTGGCCATTGCAACCTTGAAAGTGACTGCTCAGACTCGGCAGGAGGAAGGTGCTCTATGTCAGGACAGCTCACACCAGAAAAACTTGAAGCTGATCTTTTCTCTACAGCTTGTGGTGACATCCAGCGGTTAAGGAAGAAGACTGGGAAAACCCAACTTCGGAGAGATCAACTACCTTAATTGTGCCTCTGTTTTGTAGTTCAGATGTTGATGTCAGATTCATAAAGTCATTGTCAAAGAGTGAATCCATAATTGTAATTTGAGGTTGTATGTCAGTCCACACTGACGTTGCACTTCCTCCATCAGCTCTGGAACAGACTGAGGAAGTCCATTTGAAAGTATTAGCCTCTGGCTAGTGTTATCCACCAGGATAACTTTCAGTATGCAGGGTGAATTCATTGTTTTCAATCTGAAATGACAAAAAGCACATAATAAAAAATCTACAAATAGACAGTAACATGTGTCACAAAATGATATAAAATCTGATGTAAAAGCACACAGCACAATAAAAAAATTAATAATAGATGCCCTGCCAAAGGTCATACGTGACCGAAACACGTCGATTTTCTTGATCTAATAATAGGAGGGTTCCTCGGATCACCAATTTCCCCCCAGTCTACATCCCAAAATAAATAATAGTTTTCACGTTGATCTAATAGCTAGGGATGCTCTGATCAGGTTTTTTGCTGCCAATCACCAATACAGATCTCAGATACCTATCACTGATACCAATCACAAGGATGAGACATGTTCACAATGACTGAGAATCTACATGCAGCAAAGCATGAATGATTCAGTCAGAATAGAGCTGGGCAATTAGGCCTAAAATTGGTGCATAGCCCTGGATTACTCAACTAGTGGTTGCGAAGTGTCTTTGAGCCACTACAGTCGAGGCCACACCTCTTCCCAACAGCAGGGCGACGCCTCGGGCCGCTCGCAGGATGTAGTCTAACGTGACCTGTACCTCATTGATGAGGGGGGTCTGTGGGCTGTCGGGTGGGACCCTTGCTCCAAGGTCTGCCAGACAAAGTGTGGGCAGTGGAGGCCTGCACGCGGTGCAGATGAGAAGAGGCATAGTCTGTCCGCTTACTCTATTATTGCAGGTCGGGGCCAGGTAAGCCGCACGAGAGGGCTCCATTGGAGGGAGGTTAACCAATCCTGCCATTTTGGTGTCGTCGAGGCTCAAAAACTGACCGTAACCCGGGACTGAGGTGCAGGTGGATAGCGGCTTGGCCTAGGATGCAGTGAGCTCAGCCACAAAATCCAGGTACAGTGGTAGAAAGTTCTTTACTAGGGCAGAACGATCTATCGTTTTTGACCGAAATTGCGATTTCAAACAGCACGATCACGTGACCGTCAAAGCTGGGGTTTTGACTGATCCAGGATCAGTTGTGTAACTTTTTTTTCTTCTTTTTTTTACATCTGAAGTTTTCTCTCTATTACAGTATGGCGACGGCAAATGCCAGCGCAGGGGAGGGGAGTGGGATGTACCATCCAGAACCGAGCCCAACTCCACAGCTGACAGAGCTGCATGTTCAGCTTATTTTCCCTGTTTTATGTTTCCACACACAGCGCTGCTAGAGCCGATAACAACGGCACCGTAGGTGAGCCCGGGACAGAGCCAGATAGAAAACATAGTTGAGTAATGGAGAGAGAGACTCCTCCCACATCGGAGCAGGTTCAGGCTGATTTCTAAAGCTTGGTTTATGCTTAATCAGCGCGAGTGCAGAGTCGCGCATTCTAATTGACTTGAAAGCTCAACTTCTCTTTTAAAAATGGTTTGAATGTTAAGCTAAGGTGTCAGAATGCGTGCTTGAATGCGTATCAAACGGCTTTGAAAAACGTGCAGCCAGCCTGCCTTGGTAATGCAGGAAAAACTGTGTGCATTTGTTATTTAATACATTTAAAAGCTATTTCTACCTACAGATTTCCTCCATGCATTTTTGGCGTAGAACATGTTTCATAAAGCTCCTCTCTAGATAAAAAGCACAAACACAAGTTGCTTCACAAACACATTAAAAAATTAATGGGAGAAAATATTAATAGCTTTAACTGTTTTTATTGTATGATTAAATAGTAAATATAAATGTGAATGATTTGTTGTACTAGATTAGAATCTAGACCATATTTTCACTTAATCTGCAGGATTGCTTGGCAGGCTAATGTTGGACCTTTGTTTGCAGAAAATCGTGAATTGAACCGAAATCGCAATTTCTGCTAGAAAAATTGCAATTCAGTATTTGTTAAAATCATTCAGCCCTATTCTTTACCTCTGCTGGTTTTGAGGGGAGGTAAAACCCAGAAAAGTGGGACCTCTTTTGTGCAGGTGCAGGAGCGGGCCGGTCTACTTTGAGCCTCTCCGCTGCACGCCAGCAGAGCGGGAGAAAAGAAGTGTAATTTCGTAGCTCGGAGGCTGAGGTAGCGCCTGGAGCTGCACACACCACCGCTAAGAAGACCTCCTCGTCCTCGAGTAGGTCGTGACCATAAGAGCAAATGTCCAAAATGTCTCCTTCATCCTCTTCCAGAGGAGGAAACTGAGAAGCCTCTAGGTCTGGTCCGGTTAAATTGTCCGTCATCTCCATCTGATCTGCCCAGCTAATAGCGGGGACATTGATCGCTAGTCTGTCCACGTCAGAGCCGGGCGAAGCCGGGGCTGAACGGGAAAGCATGGGGTCCTACTGCAGCGTCTCCCGGGAGACATTTTAGAAACTTTACGTGCCATTCGAGCGTGGGACGGCAGAGTTGGCGACAGAACTCGCATGCCTCCGGGTCTACAAGAGCTCTCCTGATGTGGAGAATTCCCAGACAAACCGGGAATGCTTCGTGTAGGTCCTTCTTGTGAAGAGAGAATCCACAGTCCTGAAGACAGGGGTGCGAAGCGGCTTTCAGTGAAGCGATATCCAACGCGGTGCTCACTGCAAGACACACAGTGGAGTGGTACACCTGATGGAACAAAGGCAAACAAGCTGAAAAGCCATGAAAGATAGCACTCGGTGGGCGAGAACGCTAGCCAGAAGGCAGTAGAGTCCAGTCAGTGAGCGGTTAAGCTATCTTTCACTAGCGCAGCTGCTTCTTAGGTTTTTTCTCAGCGAGGTGAAGAGCGTAAGAACCGGGGAATGACAGTGACACGGTTGCAGAGTCATTAGCCTTACAGGCATGATTAGATGAGTATTCAGCCAGGCCACACGAGGGTGTGATGTCCCATAGTACCTTTGTTGTACCGAGTCAATCGATTAAAAGGGAACTGCTGCACACATTCACAACCGAACGGAGAGGAAGAGTGATGCTGCACACAAGGTCTCTGCCGGCTACAAAGTGGCGATGAGTGACAGGTGATTGGCTCTGAAAGGCATGGATTGGAATTTGTGACCATGTTTCACAAAAATTGACAGATTTTGATAATTGGTCGATTGATTGAAACATCCATAATGATGGCCCCTGAATATTAATTATGGTTTACTTGATAACTAGTTTAACTCATAGAAACTGATAGACATACTAATTAACAAACCTTTGAAAACAATGTGCCTTTTTAAGGCCACCATACGTCTTGAGCCAACAATATAATCCGCCAGTGGATAGATATCTGCCAGATCTTTAAGTTGCACAAGCTTTGTCTCTCTGGTTGGTGAAGGGGTTATTTCGAAGGCTCTGTAGTGGTCAGTGTACCATCCATGTAGCAATCTCACAATGAGGATCAACTCATTGGCAATGACACACATTTGAATGATCTCAGCAAACTCCGGCATACCACCAGCTGACCCATGTACAACTATCATGCCTGTGTTGTACTGTATACCTTTCATGGATGCAACCTTAGCTAAATGGATTTCAGTTGTTTCAGGGTACTTAGATTTGATAAGCAAAGCTATTGCTTGATTCAAAAGATCTACTGGAAATGAGGACACATTGGGTACATGAAGAGAAGCTTCACCACAGGAGGGTGGGTTTAGGTGAAATGCTATCATGAATTGGTGTCTTGAAGCCAGAGTCAGTGGTATGTTTTTATAACAACTAGTATGCTTCACAATTTGTTTAAAGTAGCTATGTTTAGCTTCAAACCTCAGTGCCCAGACAGTAACTAAAGGACCAAAACACCTTATTAAATAGGGGTAATGTTCCAAAAAGTGGTGCTTTGGTAGAAGTCTAGCTGTTTGAAACAGGTCCTGGTATCTTTGTCTGTGCTCAGTTATCTTGCTTTCAAGGTAGGAAATGGATTCATCAGTATGAGTCGGAGCAACAATAAGTTCCACGATATCTTTTAAATCCATTAACACCAACCATGCAGGTTCATATTCAGGCACCAAATGCCCAATCAAAAAAGGTAGAAGTCTCAACAAACTCCAATTTTCGTGGGCATTGCCCCCCACAGTTTTTCGAGCAGATACATTTTGTGGTAAGATGTGAGGTTTATTTGTCTTATCTGACCACTTATAAGGGAAGGCCAATATTGCTTTATTGAGATCATCAACAGTAAAATGCTTTTTTGAAATCAATGCTGACAAACAGCAAGCCAAATCCACCGGTACAACACCCTCAAACTCATCATGGGCTACATCAGGAGGGAAACCAGTCAGAACATGGAAATAAGTAAGGTACTTAGTGAAAATACACCCTTGTTTAACTCCAAAACAATGGTTATTTGTCTCAAGAGCTGTTTTTATATGCTCTTGATGCTGTTCTTTAGTTCGCAAACCAAAAGCACCAGGGGCAACTGTGTTAGACTCAACATCACATCGCTTAGCTGTGCAAAATCGACAGTAGAAATCGCCTGAAATGTTTTGAATAAAGCCTGCAATACTGTGGGCTCCTTAAGTTATCTGCTATAATACTCTGCACAGTTCCTTTAAGAGAAGAGCCTAACAAAGGCAGGGTTTCCCTTACATAGGCGTAGCTGTGGCGGCCCGCCACGGCTGAAATCCCACCGCCACGCCTACAAGATCCCAAGTTTTTTTGGGGTTTTTTTTGCGCTGTCGAGGTTAATATTTGATGGAGATGAAGAGAAGTATGAATTGTGGGAGACAAAGTTTCTCAGTCACTTCCGCCTCCAGGGATTAAAAGACGTGGTCCTGAAAACCGAGGATGAAGACGATGAAAATGAAGATGATGTATCAAAAAATGCAGAGGCTTATGCAGAGCTAATACAGTTTTTGGATGACAAAAGCCTGTTATTGGTGATGCGGGATGCAGCAGATGATGGGCGGAAAGCCCTGGCAATCCTGAGAGATCATTATGCAGGTAAAGGAAAACCTCGCATTATAAGCCTGTATACGGAGCTGACGTCGTTGCAGAAGTTGGACAGCAAGAGCATTACGGATGATGTTCTGAGGGCAGAATCAGCCATTTCCGCATTAAGAAATGCCGGTGAGACACAAAGTGATGGCCTGCTGATTGCCATGGTTTTGAAGGGATTACCTGCATCTTATAAACCCTTTTCCATACATGTAACCTAGAGTGATGGCACCATGAATTTTACAGACTTCAAAAACAGGTTAAGAAGCTACGAAGAGACCGAAAAGATACGAGCAACAGCACCAGATAAAGGTGATGTCATGAAGGTATGTGTGAAGCCAAAGGCTTGTTCTGCACAGGCATGGTCAGACTCAGGAAAAAGAAGCACTGATGGTACAGGAAGCACAGACCTAGTGTGCTACAGGTGTGGCAAAAAGGGATATAAAGCCAGAGAGTCTTATCGCACAAAATGGTGTGGCATCTGCAAGAACAACACACATAATGGAGACCAGTGCAGGAGGAGGAACCGGTGGGACGACGCACGGACAGCTGTGAGTGAGGACAATAAGGAGTACGCCTTCCGACTAAGAGATGCGGACAGAGAGGTCCGGACAGACAGAGCGAGGGGTATAATGGTGGATACTGGAGCGACATCTCATATTGTCACGGATCTGAGAAAGTTTCGGGTATTCGACGATGACTTTGAGTCCGAGAGGCACAGCGTGGAACTCGCTGACGGAACCAGGTGTAGAGGGGTCGCGGAAAGAAGGGCCATCATACATCAGTGACCTGATTGTTCCATACGTTCCTAACCGAGCACTTCACTCTCAGGCCGCAGGTTTACTGGTGGTTCCCAGAATATCTAAAAATAGGATGGGAGGCAGATCTTTTGTAGAACCAGCTCCCAGCTTTAGTCTGTGAGGCAGACACCTTGTCTACTTTTAAGACTAGGCTTAAAACATGTTTATTTGATAGGGCCTATGGTTAAAATCTGATGTTAACCCAGATCAGGACAAGTGGGGGAGTAAAGAGAGGTGGAGTGTACAGTCGGTAAAGACGACTCTCCCTTGTCCTTCCTCCAACATGCCTCCATCTAATGGGCCATTCCCATCTGTACCGGGTCGGCCAGGATCCTCTGAAGGTTTCTTCCTGTTAAAAGGGAGTCTTCCTCTCCACTGTTGCTGCATGCTTGCTTAGTATGAGGATTGCTGTAAAGTCACTGACACTAGTTAGTGACTGATGCAACCTGCTGGGTTCCTTATATACATTGGCGGTTTTAAACAGGGGCCCACAGGGGCCTGGGCCCCTATAGAACCGGCCCTGGCCCCTGTTATGGCCCCTGTGCTGAAGAGATCAGATCTCTGCAGCGTTTCAAACAGAGCCTTTAGAGCGCAGCACACTCTGTGGACAGAACTGTTTACCTGGTGGATTTTTGAATAAAAGATTAAAAATAGTTTAAATGGGACCCAAAGAAATTCTTGAGGACGACTAACGGAAAAGACGCTGAGAGACGAAGGAAAGCAATACAGTTTATTTTCCTGACATCAATGAATTTCCTTTTGGCAAAATTGTGCACAAGCACAAAATTAGTCATATGGCGACGACAAAAAAAATATTTTTATATTGCACTAATTTTTCCCTTTTTTTCTTGCGCCCTCATGAAAAAATACTGGCCCCACTGTGGCCCCTCTGGAAAATTTGGCCAAGAACCAAACTTTTCTGATTGGCTTAATGACCTGACCTGTATTGGAATGTTTATGTGAAGTGCCTTGAGACGACTGTTGTCGTGATTTGGCGCTATATAAATAAACTTAAATTGAAAATTGAATTGAATTGAACCTCCTGAGATATTTGGGACTGATGTGGTTTCTAACATAAAAGATTTAGTCCGACTCTTCATGTTGGGCCATTTGAATGACCTTTTACTTTGAAAAGACACTTCCACTTTCTGCTAATTGAAATCCTAAAACAGTCTCCAGTAGGTGGCGCCAGATACCAGGCTGTTATTGTACCTGTTCCCGATCAAACGTTTCTTCCTTACCTGATGAGTATCAGAGAAAATGCCTGGTGCAGGTGTGACCACAAGGGCCGCATTCCATTTCTGCAGCTAAGCAGCTCAGTCCACATCTCTCTGAACTCCGGCCCTGGAGCTGGAGGGCCACGATCCAGCATGTTCTCCTGCTCCGGCACACCTGACTGAATGGTTGAACCACCTGTTCGGCCTGTTGATCACCTGCTGATTAAAATCAGTTGTGTTGCAGGAAAACAACTAAAACATGCTAGTCAGTGGCCCTCGTGACCAAAGTTCCTGACCCCCAGTAGTGCGCTGTCTGTTCTTTATGCTAAGTAAGGCTTCTCTGTCCCACATAGGGGTGACCGTACTGAAATGCATGATGGGAAATGTAGGAGCGCTTTGGGTTTTAGCTGCACCTGAAGCAGAACTTCAGCAGTAGTATCATCTCTGCTCTGCTGCAGCGAGTCAGGCGCTCTGGAGTTTGATAAGAAGTTCCAGGTAAAGGGGACGTCAGCAACGGTGAGCTCCTCATTCCCCTATAAAAGGGCAAAAGTATGCAAATAGCAACAAGAGGAAGCAGATAAGGTGCAGAGTTAAAGCTGCACGTTCTGGCTTCTGCAGGACCATGCAGGTGTGACACGTGGATGTTCCTCAGGAGAAACGTACACCTGTAGGGAGGAGCTTCAGCAGCTCACCTGCTTCATTGCTTCCATAAACAAATCATATTTTAACTGAAAAAGAATAAAACTTGCTTTCTTTCTCATTCATTTGAATGTTTTCATGCTGAAAACTTCCATCATCTCTGCTCACATCCATTTAAGAGGTTTTCCTTTCCGGCTCACCTTTGTGCGATAATCTGATTCCCGGATCCGATCATTTCCATATGAGATGTTTCCTGTTTGGAATCAGAAGAACATCAGAGTTAAAGTTTGAACCCTTTAGGAGGCTCCCTGACCTCAGCGTGACCACACCGTCTCCTCACCCAGAATGCTCTGCTGTTGGTCTTGATTATCCCACAGATTTATCAGGCTGGAAATGGTCCAGCTGAGTGCTGCAGCTGCCTTTGATCTGCTGCCAGACATCTGATCAGAGAGCAGCGGCGATAGGAGTCACCTCACCCGGATGGAAAACCGCTCTGAATATCCAAGACCAAATTTCATCCAGATGGGATCAGATGAAGCAGATTTATTTACTAATAAAACATCTGAACACGTTCAGGTTCTGCTGCCTGTTGGCTCTGCATCTGGGAGAACTGGTTCACACACTGGAAACATCGGATGGGGTCAGACAGGGCCAAGCGCCTGCATCCTACCCCTCCAAACACAACATACCAGTGTACTTCAGACCCAGCAACACACTCAGACAGAAACTGGTTCACCCGAAAGACAAAACTCCTAAACACAAACTGAACAATGTGGTGTATGCTGTACAGAGGAATGCCGAGACCTCTACATCGGAGAAACCAAACAGCCACTTCGCAAGCGCATGGCACAACATAGGAGAGCCACCTCCACGGGACAAGACTCAGCAGTTCGTTTGCATCTAAAGGACAAAGGTCACTCTTTCGAGGATGCCAACGTTCACATTTTGGACAGAGAGGACAGATGGTTTGAAAGAGGAGTAAAGGAAGCCATTTATGTCCACTGTGAGCAACCATCTTTGAACAGAGGCGGTGGTTTACGACACCAACTGTCTGCCATCTATAATCCAGTTTTGAGATCCCTTCCCAGATGCCTCAACGCCCACGCATATCCTGGGCCATCTGACCTCAGGAATTCACATGATAGGATGGGGCCAGGCTTCACAATGAGCTCACCCGAAACTCTGGCTGAATAGGACCCACACCCACCCTCACACCTTGGCTCATAGAAGATCATCAGGGGGTCTTTTGTTCCCTCTTCGGGGGGAAACTCCCACTGGGTTTAAATCTGGGACTCTCCACCATTTGACCTTAGAACTGAAGAAGCCTCTCGGATGAGAGGTGAAACGTCTTCAAGCAACTCAAAGAAGTCCAGACGCTTTTCTTTAAGATCATTAGCCTCCCCCCCACCCCCCCGCACACACACACACACCAGGATTAGGTTAAATATGGGAGCTCCTCAGAACCTCTGGGATCTGGGTTCTAGTTCCAGGGTTCTGATGTGGAGACGCTCTGAAACAAACACACCTGAACCTGGTTCTGTCTCCTGGTAACAGACTGCAGGTCTAAACATCCAAACTTGATGTTTGTGTTGTTTCCTCGATCAGAACCAACTTGTTCTGGGCTGAAGTGATGCTGGATGCTTTCTGATGTTCTGGATTCAGATCCCGCTCCATGACCTCACTGAGGTCCAACACCTACTCATGACCCTACATGTCATCGCGGCCTTTTAACAGATCCTGAACCAGCTCATTTGGACCCGTCGGTCAGAAATGAGACAGAGCAGAACTGGTTCTGATCACCAGAACCAATTCTGCTCTCTAACTGTTTAGTAGTAAAATGTGACACGTGGGAATGTCCTGCAGTTCTTATTTGGTTTCATTTAAAAACAAACTCATTAAACCATGGTAGAAAATTAAATGGGTTGCCATGGCAACACAATCAGCTGCTGAACTAGTTTTGCGATGATCCGTGGACATTTAACACTAGAAGTCCCAAGAATTTCAACATCCCCCCTGAAGTCCTGAAGCAGGGTCAAAAGACCCTTAGTCCACACGGATGACTCTGATAGCTCCAATTAGCATCCCTTCATTTGTAAATGTGGCCCTTGCCAGAGGAATCAGCAGGGGGGAGGAGAGATGAATTCACACAAAAGTCACATGATGTTGTGCCGCATTATCCAGGCCATTTTGCCAAATGTGAGGGGACTAGAAACATGAGACATGAAAACATGAGAGAAGTTTTCACTGTTTTGGTAGAGATATGGCATTTTGCTGCTGTTCCATGGTGCTTCGCTAAACCATATGGAGGATTTTGCCAAATACACCTTGAATTTTGAGAATGTCATCTCAGTTTCGAGAAATGAGCCAAACTAATTGAAAAAAAAACCTGTAAATCAACTTAAACTTGTTCAAAAGTTGGGGATAAGTTGGTTCAAAATGACTGAGTGTAAGCTGCTCCTGAGAGTGTCTGCCCATCCCCCAGCTGCATTTTTTGCAGGGCCATCCTGAGCAACAGCTACAGAAATTTGCATGCAGTCTTTAGTGCTGTGGAGGATAAATAGGTGACTGCTTCACCTATTTTGTTGACAAGAAACAAAATGCAAAGGAGGCTAACCACTCAACAGGCATTGGAACTGATCGTGAGCAAGGCCAACCCTTGTGACTCAGATGGAGAAGACAACCAGATTCGGACTCTGAGCTGTCTTCAGGTTAGATTTCTCAAACTACCTATTTTCATTTCCTGCCTATCTCTTTTTATTTAGAACCAAACAAAAAGTTAATTTAAAATTGTTTATCTTGCAGATGAGGAGACGACTCTATCAAAAAAGAGAGCTCGGTTTGGAGTGAGCTGACAGAGACCTCAAAATATGGCACAGTGTGGTGTAAAAAACAAGTGGGGACATGTCTCCATATTACTCCAATAGAACCTTACGCCACAGCAGGAGAGCCAATAGCTGAGGCCATTGTGGATGTGATGGACCAAATGGTGCGGGAGTACAGCGTGCGTGCAGGAACACAGAGATGGCCAGTCGCCGTGTTCTACAACATGATTGACATGGCAGCACTGAATGCACATGTGCTTTATCAGGCATGCATTGAGGTGCAGGAGAGACGGGTGAACTTCCTGGTTGAGCTTGCAAATGAGTTGGGTGACGGTCATGTGAGTGAGAAGAAGGCACGCAAGGAGAAACTGCTTCAGCTAAAACCTTCCACACCCAGCCCTGGCAAAAGGGCAAAGTGTCAGGTCAACCATCGTTGCACAAACAATTGTGCAACTTTGAGAAGTGTTGACTGCTACAAATATACATGTGGCAAATGTACCAGAGTCATACCCTGGCAGTGCCAGGTATGTTCCGACAGTGCAGACTGATGCACTCACTCACCCACTCACTCAAACGCACGCACGCACGCGCGCGCGCGCACACACACACACACACGCAGCACCCCACTGCAGCTTAGTGTAAATATGTGTGAAATTGATTTATTCCTTGTACTTTTTGGATCATTTTTATGACAAAAATAAAAAGCATGGAAACTAATAACAGTTGTTCTTTTGTATATTTCTCATGCTGAAATTTAAGTCCTCTTGACTTGGACACAAACGCTTCTGGTCTTTGCTCACAGCTGGACCTGGAAAACCTTATTTACAAAACAAAAGTGGCTGTTCACAACTCATTATACAGTGTTAGCTAAAATCCTTCGGGTCACTCGACCCATCTCTGGGTTCCAAAGGTAGAAATGTTAAATGACCCTTCTCTGGGACTTCTAGTGTTAATTGCTTGCTGCCGTTTTAAAGCTAGTGCTGTTCTGTTTATCGCCAGCAGAGGGCGCATATTTCCCATTCTTTCAAGGAAACAAAATAGTGTTTGGAAGAAATTAGCTAAAGTCTTTTTACTAAGGAAGTCTTTAACCTTTATTAATCCAGATTCATCTTCTCCTTTAAATCTTCCTCTTTTTCCTCCACATTATTCATATTCCAAAAGGTTTAAAAGAAAGATAAAGATTTTTTTAAAGCTTCATTAAGATAAGGAGGTTAAAATATTTCCTTCTAAATGGCAAAAACAAACACAAGTGCAGTATCAGGACACAGCAATAGAAGAACAGCAATTTCCCATCTTACTTTTATGAACTGCTTTTGGAAAGCTAGTGCTGTTCTGTTTATCGCCAGCAGAGGGTGGATATTTCACAATATTTTCAGACAAAAAACTGTGTTCAGAAGAATTTAGATTAAAGTGTTTTTTCCCAGAATATATATTTTACCTTCCTTAATCCAGTTTAATCTTCTCCTCCTTTTCCTTCATGATATTATAATTCCTAACATGTTTACCAAATAGATTAAGATTTTTTAAAAGCTTCATTAAGACAAGGAGGCTAAAAAATTCTATTCTTAATGGCTAAAATGAAAACAACATGCAGTTACAACATACAGCCACAGGAGGGCAGCATATTCTTATCTTTCCCTTAATTGCTTGCTGCCGTTTTAAAGCTAGTGCTGTTCTGTTTTTTGCCAGCAGAGGGCGCATATTTCCCATTCTTTCAAGGAAACAAAATAGTGTTTGGAAGAAATTAGCTAAAATCTTTTTACTAAGGAAGTCTTTAACCTTTATTAATCCAGATTCATCTTCTCCTTTAAATCTTCCTCTTTTTCCTTCACATTATTCATATTCCAAAAGGTTTAAAAGAAAGATAAAGATTTTTTTAAAGCTTCATTAAGATAAGGAGGTTAAAACATTTCCTTCTAAATGGCAAAAACAAACACAAGTGCAGTATCAGGACACAGCAATAGAAGAACAGCAATTTCCCATCTTACTTTTATGAACTGCTTTTGGAAAGCTAGTGCTGTTTTGTTTATTGCCAGCAGAGGGTGGAAATTTCCCAATATTTTCAGACAAAAAACTGTGTTCAGAAGAATTTAGATTAAAGTGTTTCTCCCCAGAATATATATTTTACCTTCCTTAATCCAGTTTAATCTTCCCCTCCTTCTCCTTCATGATATTATAATTCCTAAAATGTTTACCAAATAGATTAAGATTTTTTAAAAGCTTCATTAAGACAAGGAGGCTAAAATATTCTATTCTTAATGGCTAAAATGAAAACAAAGTGCAGTGACAACATACAGCCACTGGAGGGCAGCATCTTCTTATCCTACCCTGTGTACCTGGGGTACATATGGCGTTAGACCCGTGCCACAACCCGTGCACGCGGATTGGGTCCACATCGCGCGTGTGAACGTGACTTGCCAGTGAAAACATACATGGCGAGAGGTCATTTGTGCACTGAGAGGGAGCAAACTGTGTCTTTGAGCGCACAAGGATGTGTACAAGTGACAAACCTGCGTGCGCGCGTTGCCAATGAGCACACGGCAGAGGAAAACGTGCGCGCGCGGCAGCTTCTCTGCGGGCTCGGTTTCTGACTCCGCTCGCTCGGCTGTTAAGGGGTTTTGGCACTCTGGAGGCGTGGCCTGTGGCAGATCTTCTCTGTCCTCTGATTGGATAGTTTTGCCCGCACTTTACCCTTTAACTCATTGGCCCATTGGCTTCCTGTCGGACCAAAAATGATGGGAGCTATATAAAAAAATCTGATATGTTGTCATAGCTCAGCTGGGAGAGAGGGTGACTCTCCCCCCAGAGGATCCAGGTTTGAGTCTGGGCAAGGAAAATAGAGTTGATGTTATGTTATTTTTTTCCTAATTCCTGTGATATTATTTTACAGTTGTGACCGTTCAACTGTCATTAAACGTCCGAATGTTTGCTGGGCAGTGTTTTAAAAAGTGCACATAAGCCAGATGGTTTTAACCATATAAAATTATATTTTTTGTGACACTGGAAAAATACATACTGAAATAAAACTACTGATTGAAAACTTTATGACTGTGGTTGTACAATATATGAGTCACTATTACACTGCAAAGGCCCTTAGAGTGGGGCTTCGAGAGAGAGAGAGAGAGAGAGAGAGAGAGAGAGAGAGAGAGAGAGAGAGAGAGAGAGAGAGAGAGAGAATTTGTATTCTGTCAAAGTAGTAATATTACTTCAGCCACTCTTGAGAGGAGACTCCAGGTAAAAATAGACTTGTGGGTGTAGGTATGTTCAAGTTAAAAAAGTTCTTGCCTCATTAATGTATTGTTTATTTTTTTGATGCATATAAATAATTTAAATGTTAATTTAATGAAATATTTCTATTTTTTCATTACCTCACCCTTGTTTTGACAAAAACGGGACCTTGCTGGATAATATCATGGAGAAACTATTTGTTCACAGTACTTGGCTCAGTGAGGATCTGTATACCAAAGGAGGAGATGCTCAGAAATCTGTCTGCAGATTGTTATAACCCAGACTGGAAGTGGTGGGCTGTAATAAGAAAGGAGACCAAACAGAGGAGTGGGGGGTTCAACAACTGATTTATTTAACCAAAGTAAGGATTTACTAAAGCAAGTTAGTGCTCCCTGCCAGTCAGCAGGGGGAGTTAGAAGATCACTAACAGACGGAAAGTGTCAGCTTCTTTGTCGATCCTTTCTAAATCAACTTCTTTTATGTTTCAAAATCATCTTGTTTTTTGTCCAGGTCTGCTTTATTATTATTTATAACTATTAACATTTTTTACATGTTATGTTATCAAAATGTGGGAATAAAATGTTTAATCTGAAAAAAGTTGATCAGTTTTCAATTTTCAGTTTAGAAGTTTAAACATTTCAAATTCAATCATTGATCAAACTGATTGAAATAATGTTAACGAAAAGTTCCTGGGTGACCAGATTCAACTTTAGTAAAAAAAAATAAATAAATAAACACTGAAATTTCCTGGGTTGTTTCATTCTTGTTGGTTACAAATAAAGTTTTTTGTTTTAAAAAAAAAGCTCAATCGTTTTTTTTCCCTTCTGGGCATGCTCAGTCCTGTCTGACTGAACTTTGACCCTACAGCCTCAACCACAATGGTAAGTTAATTGTTCTTAGACGTTATAGTGACCTGCTAAAGACATGAAACTCTCCAGTCTTTTCTACTAAACTCAGGTCTCATTTTTTCAGTCTTAGGTCTCTTGTCTCAGAGTTTAGGCTATAAAACTCATTAGGTGTAATGTTTTAGGTCTAAGGGCAAGTCAAAATGTGTGCAGCACTTTTAAATGGCAACACCCGTTGCCCCAAAGTGCTACACATAGGCAGTGAAAGTAAAAGCAATAGTAAATAATAAAAGACAATACAATCACAAGCGTGTGTTCTCCGTCGCATTGGACAGATTTTTAGAAAAGAGAGCTCGACTCCGTCCGTCCTTGCGAGCCTGCTGGAGAGCCCTCACAAGTGTTATGGTGTTGCGTGCATCCGTCCCGACGCAGACAGTGAAGGCTCAAGTCCGGTGCTGGTCACCGGAGGCAGTTGAGAAACTCCAGGGCTGCCTCACGTGCACAGATGGGAGGTCTCTGCGCGGCTGGGGACCTCAACAACACGACCGATGATGTGACGTCATACATTACTGCGTAGACTTATGCATTCCTCGTAGAAACGCAAGGAACTACCTTAAACTTTGTTTTCTATCGAGATTACGGCCAAATAAGCAGATTCGCTCCCTTTTTCTAGCTGATTGTGTTTCTGTACCACATGTTCTCCCTAAATGGAATTCACTTGTTCAATATGTGTCGTGGGAAAAAGTATGGACTCTTCCTAACAGATACTTGCTTACAAACAAAGTCAAAGAAGTCACATTCAAACTCCTTCATCGCTATTAACCTGTTAAAACATTCCTGAGGAGATTCATTAAAGACTTTGATGTATCCTGTACTTTCTGCAAGGAGCATCCAGAAACTATCTACCACTTGTTCTGGACTTGTGAACACACTCGGAAACTATGGCAAGGCATCTGTAGATTTATATTGGACCATATCCATGAGACCTTTGTATTACATTTTCATAATGTTCTGTTTGGATTTCTAGACTATCAGAGGGATTTGGAAAATTAACTGTTCATATCTAATCTTATCATATTGCTGACCAAGTTTTACATGCATAAATGTAAAGTGTTAAAGATAAGACCTTCCTTTTGTGTCTTGAAAAAAGAACTTAAGCTTTATTTGAAAACAATCTCCACCTCGAACAATAACAAAGCCATTAAGACACTAAGTCTCTGCTGGAAATTTCAAATCTTTCCATAATTCATACTCTGTTGCATGTCTCGTATTGTTTCCTGTTTCGATCATCATTCTCATGTTTCATAATTTGTATGCAGTAACCCCTGGCGTTGAATCTGTTGGTATGTTTTTGTTATGTTTATACTGTTTCCATGTACTTCATAGTGGATATTGAGTCATTTATGTATATTGACTGTATTGTTAACGAACCAATATCCTAAATAAAGAATAAAAAAAAAAAAAAAGCAAGGAACTACCTTTAACAACAAACCACGGCTCAACAAAGAAATGAGACCCAAGGAAAGGAAAAACACAGTGCACCTTGCTGGAAATGACAGTAATTACAAATCTGCAAAATACAAGTTATGATCCTCATTAAGAAGAGCAAAAAGCAATTTTGCCTTCAAATTAGAAGCACTAATGATTCACGATTCATCTGGAAGAAGAAAAAAATCAATGATATGACCAACTACAAAAAGACTCCTCCTCCCATACCCGAGGACATCGACCAACTACTGAACTCCTCAACCTCTTATTCAGAAGGTTTGAGCAAGCATCAGTTCCACCCTCCACCTCTACCACTTCCTGATCCCCCTTCTCCATCCAGGTGGAAGAAGTACGAAACACCTTTAGGGCGCTTAAAAGGAGTAAGGCGGCTGGTCCAGATAACATCACACCCTCTATTCTCCACTGTTGTGCTGTAGAACTGGCTGACGTCTTCACTACATTATTCAATCTCTCCCTCTCTCTATGTCAAGCACCTTTGTGTTTTAAGGAATCCATTATCATCCCTGTCCCTAAGACCAGAACGACCTCCTGCCTGAATGATTATAGACCTTTTAGGTCTAAGGGTTCTAGGTCTACATGGTTTAGGTCTTAAAGATTTTTAAGATGTGGTTTCTCCATTCTAATTAAATGTGTCTATAACTAAAAGGAGAATAGAACAGCGACAGTAGAAAATAATGATTTTTCCTTTGTACCCTCAGAGCTCATCGGGATCAACTCTTAAGGTCCATGCAGTTCGGTTCGGACCAGGTCAGGAGCTGCTGGGCTCTCTGCAGGCCTTTGTGGAGCAGCTGCACCTGGAGGCACCCTTTGTCATCACCTGCGTGGGAAGCGTCACAAAGGCGACTCTTCGTCTGGCAAACGCGTCGACAACAAACACAAACGAGGTGTGGGAAATTTTCAGACTACAGTAGTTAGTTGGGTCCAATTTACCCGAGTCATGGTTAAACACTCTCGTGACCTCACAAGGTCAAATGTCAAACTTTTTCAGAGTAAACAAATGGAGGTTTAATTTACTCCTTTTGGTCTCAGAACATTTGATAAGTTCATGTGACCTGGTGCAGGGAGAGCTCCGGCTCTCATAAGACCTGAAAGCATGATCCATGTGGATTCAGTTCCTGGGTCCTCATTTAGGGGCCTAGTAAGTAAGAAAGAAAGAAAAGATCTTTTCTAGAGTGGCTCTCAAGGTAAAACTCACGAGGCGCTTCACAAAAACAAAACATTTAAAATATAAAAAAGATTTTTAAAAAATCAAAAACATGTTTAAAATCAGCAAAAATAGACAATTGTGATTAAAACAAGCAAAGAAAGAGCGTGCTAGAGTGTCCGCCCTGGACTGGGAGAGCGGGGTTTGATTCCCGGTCGGGTCATACCAAAGACTTTAACAATGGGACCCAACACTCAGCTATGAGGGGTTGGATTGGTTAGACCTGAAAATAGTCCCGCTCCCCTCCATGGGGATGGGTCAAATACGGGGATTCCTTCCTGCGACCAAAATTTTAAATGTTCGTACGAACAGGAAGAAGACTGATTTATGAAACATGCGGTGGCCTCTTGAACACACATTTCTCCGCAGCCGTCTGATGATAAATCCCACCTGTGCATAAGTACGTTGGATAAATGAGGGTCCTGGTTTCTGGTTTCAGGTGCTTCATCTGAGTGGGCGGTATGAGATTGTCTCCCTGGTTGGAACCCTCAACCCAGACGCCCACCTCCACATCAGCCTGTCAGACTCAATGGGCCAGACCATCGGGGGTCATGTCCTAGGGGACCTGGAGGTGTTCACCACAGCAGAGGTTGTCATTGGAGAGGCGGTCAACCTGCGCTTCAGCAGAGAGATGGATGAGAGGACTGGATTCCCAGAACTAGTGGTCCAGTCTGATTCAGAAAGCAACAGAACCTGAAGTTCAGTTAGTTGGTTGTTAGTTAAACTGTCAGTTAGTTTGAGTCTCAATCATAGCTCAATAAAAATGATCGTCAACAGGTTAATTAAAAATGAAAACTAAAATTTGAGAGACTGGGGATAAAATGTCAGGTTTGGGGTTTGGTGGTTTACTTTAATGACGAAGAGAGAACAGGGTTAGGGTTGAGGTTGAAACTGACACTAGACAGGGTATCCGCGGGTCCTTAAAAAGTCTTAAAATGTCTTAAATTAGCTTTTCCAAAGTTAAGGCCTTAAAAATCCTTAAAAACTACAAATAATCCTTAAATACAGTTTCCATAGGTCTTAAATTTTCAAAGACCCAATAAACAAGATTCTTTTATTTCTTTAACATTTTCGTGAATTTCTATTTAATGTTCAGCATTTTTTGTGTATGATGTTGGTGTATGCGGAACCGTATACATTCAGTTGGTTGTGAAAGGGGGCCAATTTTAAATGAGCACATTAGCTGGTTAAACTAGTGGGAGCTTGCGCCATGGGGAAGTGCAAGTTTAATGGTAACTGGATGGCTAATCCCATGTTCGCGACGTGGTTAGCACCGGTTCCAGGCAATAGCTGGAAATTAAAACTTAAATTAAATTTAAAAAATAGCTTAAATTTGGTCCAAGTAGCCTTAAAAAAGGTCTTATAAAGTCTTAAATTTGGCTCCCTTAAACCTGCAGATACCCTGCTAGAACTGGTATAGCAGTGAATGATGGCGCTGTTGAGGGTTACAAATGGACCAAAGCAGTGTCCCTCAATAGGCGACATGCGACCTAGACCTGGCCTGCACACCTCCACTTTCTGGCCCTCAAACCAGGACCCTCATTTATGCACCGTACTTACACACAGATGTGTGCATAGGCAGGAGTTTAGGCATTGTGTGGTATTTACCTACTTGTACTTGTGTGTGAACATGTTCCTAAATATAAGAACAGCTGTGACCATGCACAGCATCTAGTGGTAGAACGGGGTAACAGCAGTACTGAAGGTCTCAGTCATCCACTAATGTCATTTACCCAGTATGTAGTTTTGTCGGTGGGAAAGCGGCTTTGCGCATTATTGGTGCTAAAACCAGTAAAAGACACATGTGACCGAAGGGTCGACATATATACTGGACAATGGCTTTCCATAGAACACGTTTTTGTACTAAAATGGGAGGTGGCCACCACCACCATTTTGACTGTGTCACAGGTTCCATCAAGCCCAGACAATTCCAAAAAAGTGAAGAGAGGTGGAGCTGAGGGTGGGGCTGTAAGGCTGGGATCAACTGACGACACCCGGTCGAACTAGCTACAAGCTAACCTGAAGCTAACCCAAAGCTAATGCGGAGGTGGGAGCTAAGCTAACGGAGGTAGCAACCTAGCTACAACCGGAGTTAACTGTGCACAACACCAGAGCTTCTGAAACCGAGATACGCCGGGCTGACCGCTGGGTAAAACCGGGTGGAACAAGCCGGCAGCCGCACAGCAGAAGAGCCACTGTGATCTGAGATGCGCAGAGCTGCCGCTGGGGAGAACCGGGTCGAAAGTTTTCCATCCCAGAGCTCCCCAAGCCGACAGCCCGCTCAGCAGACAGAAGCCGCGATCAGACAGAGATGCACCGGGCTGCGGGGAGGGGAGAACAGGTGGAAAACAGAGGTCTCCCGAGAGCTCCACAAGCCGATAGTCAGAACCCAGCTCCACCAACATGTTATATTTCAACCCATTTTCTAAAGTGCAGCATTATGCTAAATGCACTGGGTTCTACCCTATTACATTTAAATGTCATGGTTAAACAGTACATGTTAAAATCTAAGCTTAGCTTGGCAGTGACCTAAAATACATAAATATAATTTTACTTACCGAAAAAAATGAAGTGGAGACTCCTTGGACGCTCTATCAGTGCAACTAATGCCACAGCAAGTCATTTTGTCCAACAATTGCACTAAAAATATCCAAACAAGAATACACACACACAGAGACTCAAAATCCCGGAGCAGTTTCCAAGCCAGACCGAGGCTCTACTGAGGCCTTTCCCGGAGCTAGCTCTGTGGTCACGTGGGTCTGAGGCGGCGGTCACGTGGGTCGGATGCTCATTAATTATACAGAATTTTAGGCTTTTAATACACTTAAACAGAAGAGTGAGAAAAAAATTCACCCCCCTCAGAATTGTCATCAGTGTAAACTAGATAATTTAAACAAAAAACATGTTTTGGTACCAGGCTGTAAACATGTTTATTTCTGCTGTGAAACTGGTATTTTTAACATGGGAGTCAATGAGGATTTGCTTGCTTCTGACACCAGCCCCCAGCGGATGAGGGTGGAACTGCAATTTTTGGTACTTCCGGGTTGGGCCCAATTTTAGAGCAGCATTGTGGGGGCTTGATTTAGGTTCAAAAAGGGCCACTCCACTGAAACTGCTCTGTTAGCAGTGACAGAATCCTTAAAAGATGCTAGAGCAACGGCCAAATCCTCAGTGCTTATCCTGCTCGACTTATTGGCTGCATTTGACACTGTCAACCATGGCTTCCTTTTGTCCACACTCTACCATGGGCATCACAGAGAAAGCACACGCCTGGTTTGAATCGCACCTCACATGATGATCATACAGTGTATCTTGGCTTGGACAATCCTCTACCATGCACCATCTTGCCACAGGAGTCCCCCAGGGCTCTGTACCAGGACCTCTTCTCTTTGCCATATACACCACCTCACTGGGTGAGATCATTCGATCACATGGCTTCTCCTACCACTGCCATGCAGACGACACCCAGCTCTATTTGTCATTTCCAGCGGACGACCACACAGTCTCTGCACGAATGTCAAACTGTCACTCTAACATATGAAAATGGATGAAATCCCACCATCTCCAACTCAACCTCTCTAAAACTGAACTACTTGTCATGCCAGCAAAACCATCCATACAGCACAATATCTCAATCCAAAATGACTTCCTATCTCTGGCTCCTTCAAAGGCAGTTCGAAATCTGAGTGTTGTGATTGATGAACACCTGACCTTTACAGATCATGTTGCCTCTGTTGCTCGTTCATGCCGCTTTGCGCTGTATAACATACGAAAGATCAGACCATACCTAACACAGCATGCCTCCCAGCTCCTGGTGCAATCTACTGTCATCTCCCGCCTCGATTACTGCAATGCCCTTCTAACTGGCCTTCCAGCCTGTATTGTGAGACCTCTTCAAATGGTCCAGAACACAGTGGCGCGTCTGGTCTTCAATCAGCCAAAAAGAGCACACGTCACCCCTCTGTTCATTGAGCTCCACTGGCTACCGCTAGCAGTACGCATCAAATTCAAATTGCTAACACTAGCATACAAAGTCAGAGATGGTACGACTCCCATCTACCTGAATCCTCTTGCAAAGGCTTACGTCTCGGTCCGGCTGCTCCGGTCATCACAGGATCGTCGGCTAGCAGTGTCTACACCACGCTCAGGACAATCCAGACTCTTCTCATGCATCGTTCCACAAATGTGGAATGACCTTCCAAGCACTACCAGAACAGGGGCTTCCTTTTCAATTTTCCGGTGTTCATATCTAGAATGAACTTGCCGTTGATCTCAGAGGTCATGCTTGCTTACGTAGAGATATGCAGGATTGAGGCCATGACTACTCTTGAATGTAAAAACAATGATTTAGAATTGTAATCTGACATACTGGGAGCTAGTTCAGCTCGTAGAAGTGATGTAAAGCAGACTGATACAGAGGGCTCACACCAGTACTGCACCAGTTCAAGCTTCGGCTCCAGTTTTACCCTCAGATCCAGCCACAGCTACAGATCAAGGTGCAAATGTGGTTGTTTTAATTAGAAGATTGATCTTAAAATAAATTCCATTCATTCAGCCATTGGTCAGCCAGGACATTAGCCGGTTAGTTGGTTAACTTTACTGCATCACCCAGGGGATTGTGGGTCTTTATGCTTCTCAGCAGGTATTTTTGTAGCTTTTAGCGACATAAGGCAGCGCTGCAGCAGCACTGTGGCGCAGCTACAAAGCCTCCCCGCTGCAGCTTTGTGTTTGCGTTGTGTTCACACAGCATGGTAGCTGGAGGCGTTGGTGGTCTGCCCTATTGGGGGGGGGGGGGGGGGGGGGGGGGGGGTTTGCACTGAGATGCAGCCTGTGATCTAAAGTCCACTTCCAGTTCTGTGAATGGCATGTTTGTATGTTGGAAGGTGATTAAAAGTCCCGTGTTTACTGAGCGATCGCAGAAGTTGTGTTCGTTATGGGCTGCTGTTACTTCCTGCTGTGACACACCAATTACTCCACCTTTTTCCTGCACAGACACACGAACTCTACATGGCAGGTCTTTTTCTTACTGTCCTAACATGACCTTTAACCAGCTGACTGTAAATTTGGAATGAAGCTGGTGGAACATCCACTTGTGGACACTGAGAGCTGTCCATCTCTTCCCTTCTTTGTGGACAACGATGGACTGAAGATTACCTTTGACCCCTCCCTGTCTGATGAGCAACATGTTAACACACACCAACATGCTCCTGCTTATCTAGAGGAGCTGATGATAATGTCAGCAATAATTCTGATCCATATGAGGATGGATGGATTAAAAAAGCAATGAACCATGTAAAACACAAATAACCTTGCAGTCTTTTTGCTGTTTCTGTAATCCAGATTTAGACCAAATCAGATTCCTTCAGTGATTAATTAGATTTAGTCCTGCCTGTCATAGCGCCAGGTGGACCTGTGGTTTGGCACTCTGGCTTTGGTGGCTGCCTGTGAAGCTCCACATGTTAGTTGAAGGACCACTGACCACTGTTCACCTTTTTTTTTAGTGTAGATGTGCTTGTTTCTGTCTACAAATGATGTATTAACTGTTTCTGAACAAGCAGAAAAAAAGTGTTAAAAGGGTATTAAATTTAACTATTTAACTATTCATGGGCAGCAGTCAATCAGAAAGGTGGAGCAGGTTGTCCGTTAATCAGAAGGTAACAGGTTCGAACTCAGCTCCTGCCATAGAATGCTGCTGTTGGTCAAGACACTCAACTCTCCTTGCCTGCTGTTGGTGGTCGGAAGAACCGCTGACGCCAGTGTTCAGCTGTCAGTGCATCCAGGCCAGCTGTAGTTACATTGTAGCTCATCATTACCAGCATGAAAATGTGTGTATGAATGGTGGATGACTGATTGTGTTGTGAAGCACCTTAGGGGTTGTGAAACCATACCATACCATACCATACCATACCATACCATACCATACCATCATTTATTTATATAGCACCTTTAAAACGCAGCATGGGAGCTGCCCAAAGTGCTGCACAGGCTAAAACAAAACACGACCATTCTAAGGAACTAAAACAGGATAAAAATACCAGTCAAAGCAGATAAAACATGATGAATACTAAGAACACATTAAACCAATAACACAATAAAACACTAAAACAAGTCACTGTCTAAAAGCCAAATCGTAAAAGTGGGTCTTTAGACGAGATTTAAAAACCGCCAGTGATGGAGCCTGCCGAACTTCAATGGGCAACGAGTTCCACAGCTTTGGGGCAGCATGCACAAATGCTCGTTCACCCCGTGATTTGTATCACATCCGCGGCGTACACAGCAGCAAAAGGTCAGCCGACCTCAATGTGCGCGTGGGTGCATATGGAGTGAGCAGGTCAGAGAGATAGGGAGGTGCCAGGTCGTTGAGTGCTTTAAATACAAAAGTCAATAACTTAAACTGTACTCTGAAAATGACAGGGAGCCAGTGAAGATGTGTCAGGACAGGGGTAATATGGCTACGTCGGTGTGTATTTGTCAAGAACCTGGCAGCAGCATTCTGGACGACCTGCAGCCGATTCAGGGCAGAGACCGGAACACCAATGAGGAGGGCGTTTGAATAGTCAAGGCGAGAGGTAATGAAGGCATGGATGACTGACTCCAAATGCCTCCATTTCAGGATTTGTCTGAGGCGAGTCAGACGGCGAAGCTGATAAAAGCAAGACCTCACTACGGAGTTTATCTGTGGGGCCATTGTGAGTTCAGCATCCAGCTTTACACCGACACTTGACACACACTGTTTGGGGTTGAGGGTTAAAAGGTCACAAACAGGGTGAGAGCCATGGTGGTTGCAGGTGTAACGGAACGGAATGACTGTGTTTTCCCTCCTCTGCAAAAGTCTAGTCTGCATGAGATATGGTCTCAAGGTCTCATGCATTCCTTCTAACCTGCTTATTTTCAGCTCAACAAAAGAATGAAGAAAGGACTCTTTTCTTTGAATGAATCAAGGAACTCTATTTTAATAAAACTAATCCAACCAAGTGTTAGTCAATAAATAAGATGTGACCGATCTGTGAAATCAAAATATTAATTACCTTATTATGATCCTATAGAATATAAAGGTACTATGACTTTAAATGTTCCAACAGGACTCATTTCACTTAGCGTTAAAAAGACATAACACATTACTTTCACTGATCCATCCAATCAGAATCTTACAGATCTGACGGAGGCATGGTTTTGATGGTGTTTAGTAATTTTTCATGCGACAATAAACCATAACATCCGAAGCATAAAACTATGCCATGTCAGCTCTAACGCCAGTTCAAAGTGTTCCAGAGAAAGTGACGGAGTGGCCAATCCTGATCTACACTCTTCAACCGAAAGAACCAACGACAAGCTGAAAATTTCGTTTTATTCCAACTGCGGCAACAGCTCCTTTCAGAATAAAAGCTGAACCATCAAGACCCAGGCTTGGGTCTCACCAGACGCCAACAAACTGTCGTGTGCCCGGAAGTAACTCACAGACTGGACTGATCGGAAACGCTGCTTTTCCTACCGGCTCGGTTCCAGAGAAGGTCAAGCTGGACCTCGATATTCCTGATCTAAAGGGGACTTCCTGAAGGGTAGGTAGACCGGCAAATGGTGTCTCATGTGTTTATGAAGCTCCTAACCAAAGCTTAACGCGAAGACATCACCTTCTGTTCCCGTCAGAACTAATCGCATCTTCGGATTTGCTGGTTCTGATTAACATCACACGTCATCCATTCACCATCTCATCCACTTTAGTTACACCATACATTTAGTTTTAAAGTCAGTCTAGTTTAATTTGTTAGTAATAAAATTTTTAACTTTTAAACTTGACTCTCTCTCTTCTGATGTCTCTGAGTGAATACGAAGCTGTTATCTAATCCCTGCAATAAAAAGTTCCAATCATCTGGTTTAAACAACCTCACAGATCCTTAAGGTGGATTTCATATTTCCTATGGAATCCCACGCCTTATGGCTCATTAAATAACACGTGATCTAATTCATTACACGGGGGTCAAAAACAATAAACTCAGACTTCTTTTCATTTAACTTTAAGAAGTTGGATGCCAGCCAGCCCTTCACGTCATCTAAACATTCAGCCAATCGCGAGCCCGCATTCTTCTCATCCATTTCTACATATAGTTGACAGTTAACATGATAACTGATGACAACTGATTATGTGAATAATGAGCTGAAGGGACCAGAGACCCTGTTGATACTCCCTCTCTTCGCAGTCTCACACTGATCAGCTGCTTTCAGCTGCTCCCGCCTAATGACGCTGCTCTGGTAGAAGGTCACAGCATGAAGCGGATCACACAGATGAAAACATCAGAGCTGCTGATGGCGCCACTGAGTCGAGACAGAACTAGAACCTGTGGGTTTTCTACAAAGACCACTTTTATTATTTCACAGCTCAAAGAGCCTCAGAAAATTCATGTTTCAATAACAACACATCCCACAGAAAAGTTCTGATTCTGTGGAAAAAGGTCAAGTCAGATTAAATGCTAAACGAGTCAGATTAAATGCTAAACGAGTCAGATTAAATGTGTGTGTGTCTGCATGTACATGTGCTTATGTGTCATGGTGATGATGATAAGCACATCATAGCCACAGCTGCCCTGGGGCACACTGACAGAGGCGAGGCTGTCCAGGTGCTACGATCCCTCCGACCACCACCAGCAGGTAGGGCGGGTTTAATGTCTTGCCGAAGGACACAACAGCAGAATTCTCTGTCTGGAGCCGGGATTGAACCTGCAACCTTCTGATTACTGGACCACCCACTCCAACTGTTGAGTTACTGCTGTCCTGTATGTGTGTGTGCATGCGTGCACGTGTTTGTATGTGTGTGTGTGTGTGTGTGTGCGCGCGCGCGTGCGTGTGTGTGTGTGTGTGTGTGTGTGTGTGTTGAACTAGTCCAACTGCTAACCCATCAGACAGCCTCAGAGTGATTTTGTGCCTTTTGATCAGCAACAGAACCAGTTTTGTTTTGGATTCTGGGTCACAAACCTGCTGAATAGACATGAGGACATCAGGACTGGGGGACACGAGAACTAAGAAGAGTATAGATGACCAGAGGATTGGATGATAGACCGTACAGAGGTGATTTTGTGTCCTGCTTTATGTCTCACACGTGGTTCTAGTCTGTCTCTGAACAACTTCCAGAATAATTACAGTTTCCTGTGCTGGAGATTCAAAGAGCAGCAGAAACATTTGGTAAATTCAACATGAAGACAAACAAGCAACAAACGACCCAGTGGGTCTTTATTCCAGCTGCACAATGAGCAAAAAGTGACTGAAATAGGGTGAGGAAGAGTTTACTGCAGTCTGAGGGACGCTCATGGCTCCATTACATCACAGGACTTCCTGCTGAGCTTTCATGTGTTCACTGAAAACATCAGCTAATCAAAGGACTCCGGAGGAAGCAGCTCCCAAACACATAAGACGCTTTTATTTGCACAAAAGTAAAAAGACAGATTTTATGTTGTGTTTTGGTTTGGACTCTTAATAAACTTGTGTTTTCCATTCGTTGTTGAAATTCAGTCTCTCCTGATGATCCTCACACACCTGCACGGCTTGTTTCCTGGATCATGACAACATAAGAGGAAGGGAGGTGGCAGAGCTGACTGTAAAGCATCTCCCCCACGTCTCAGGCTGATCTGCTGCCTTTACAAAGGGTTTTTGCCAGGTGGGGGCACTCTCCCTCCATCTGTGGTCAGACAGATGAGGATGAATTCACTTTTGGTCTGCAAAGATATTTTATTTGTTCCTCAGGCTTAACCGTTGAGGAATTCAGTTTTATAAAATTATATTTCTGAGATCTCCGAACAACTTTTAACAAACTCATAGTTTCTACTATCCTTGTTTTTACTGTCATTCACCCTACTATGTTTCCTGCCCAGAAGACTTTATGGAATTGCACACTATTGTTGTCAGTCTGACTGTTTTATTTGAAAGTTCATCAAAATGCTAAAATTCCTGCATATTCATATGAAACATGTCTGTTGACGAGTTAAACGGGATAAACATAAAATAAAAATGTAAACGTAACAAAACA
This sequence comes from Nothobranchius furzeri, assembly GCF_043380555.1. Classification (NCBI taxonomy): domain Eukaryota; kingdom Metazoa; phylum Chordata; class Actinopteri; order Cyprinodontiformes; family Nothobranchiidae; genus Nothobranchius; species Nothobranchius furzeri. The sequence goes on from NC_091742.1 coordinate 17,598,792, forward strand.
ATATTGTTGAGGGGTCTGCTTATGAAATAAAACTAACATTTTGAAAAAGACAAACGATGTAAATGTAAAAAATCACATGGATGTCTACTGAACCAACAGGAAACTAACTTTTAAATTATGTTATCATCGCACCCTCCTTTCCCCATCATTAAATGTGCTGCAGCTTGTTGTAACAAAATTACATCCATACAAAAGTAATTAAAGATATATCTAAATGTGTCATTAATTATTTTTAAACCAGAGTCATCCATGCGTAGGACCTGGCAACCAGAAGGTGCTTTTTTTTATGGCTTATTTATTTTATAAGCAGATCAATACAACATCCCATAGACAATAAAAGTCTAAATTCAAAAACAGCCCAACAGATAAATATGATAAAACCATTTTATAGAACAATAAACAACAACAACAAAAAAAAAAAAAAAGGGGGGGGGGGGGGGGGGGCCTAAATACACACCACAGTCTTCAGTTTTACCAAGAACAAACATTTTAGCTGAGGAGCAGACCGAGGGGGCAAATGTGATATTATCATCATCATCGTACAGTCTTATAGGAAGGGTTGATTTTGACACTTGAAGAAATTATGTTTAAAATAATTGATGAGTCTTTGTTAAAGTTTTGGTTCAACCAGCCACTTTATATATTTAGACAGCTTTTTCCATGTAGGATTGATCACTATTAAAAGCTTGGAAATACCTTCCTGAACTATCATCTTTAAAATTTGATTTAAATTAGCATTAACATTGTTAATAAGTTTTCATCTAATAGATTATCTTCGATTCTTAGGGTTAGGCAGTTCTCAATGCACATGAATAGCCTTACAAACCTCTCGATGTTCCCTTTGGGTACAACCAAAGTTTTATTTCTTTATAAAAAACACAAAATCTAACAGATTTAATTTTGAGAACAATGAATCTGTCACAACCAGAATAACCAATTACTGTTAAATGTGGACTTTTTGTTACCTGTTATCACTCTATTGTGTCAGAAGGTGGGTGCTTTAGTACTGTTGAATGCTACAGCCATCCTTCAGAAACCTACTTTCATAGTTTTCTGTTCTTAGAGTAGCAAAAGTTTCGGTTAGAACCCCGTTTTGCAACAATGGAACTAAAAAAGAAACAGAAAGAACCTTTCGGTTTTTCCGACCACCAGGGGCGCTGTAGGCTGCTGCTGCTCCTTCAAACTCACCGGAAGTTCGGGACATAAACCGGAAAAACTACCTGGAGGTTTGTTTTCCGCAGCACGTAGCTGGTCTCTGTTACAAACAAGGGTTTTAATCCTTAACTGTTCGTTTCGTTTTTAATCTTATCGACAGATTCGTTAGCAGAAATGGGAGTCCCGGCGTTTTTCCGCTGGCTGAGCAGAAAGTACCCGTCCATCATCGTTCACTGTTTGGAGGAGAAGGTGAGCATTGTCCCGGGATCCCGCCGGTTCGGTATTTTTTCATCGGTCGGTTGGAATAACTCCGCTCCGTTATTAGCCGAAACTAATTCAATTTAGTACGGAGCCCGGCAGGGGTCAAAAAGCCTGCACCTGGATACTGTAACCACTTAACCCCAACTGTTATTTAATTAGGGGCAAAACTTTGTAAAGGAAAACTGCAAAATTGTGGGAAAATGTTCATGTTCGTAAATGTTGCGTGAAGGTTCATTGTGTCACAAGATGCCCTTCATAAGGCATTAGCATCCACGTGGGAATCGTGATAAACTCAAACAGGAAGTGTGTGTGGAAACGGAAACAAACCTGTGTTTTAGTGGTTTCTGTTCTAGAGCGTTGTGTTCTGAATCACAATCAGTGTGTGCGACAATCACAACATTAGGAAACTACGGCGGTACGTGGTGCACAAAAAAAAAAAAAACTATAAGCAAAACTAAAATGAAGTTGGTCGTTCTGACGGACTGGAATTAGAACCCCACACATGCAGGTGCGCAGACATCTTAAACGTTACACACAGAGGTCATCACGGAGGTAACAAAAAGATTCCTATCAGAACATCTGAGCTACATCATACCTGGACACCATGATCAGTGCAGCTGAGGAGCTGTGAGAGCTGGGTCACAGGCCAGAACCAGAAGGCAGCTGGTCAAATGTTCCTACCCTATAAAATCAATATGTTGCTGCTCAGCTTGTTTAGACTAAATATTCATGACAGTTAAATAGTGAATTTTTATTTATTATTATGTGAGAAATGAAAATGATGCGAGGAAACGATTATGACCATTTTTAAACCCTGGTGGTTAAAATGAAAAGAAAAAAAACATGTCTAGCTAACCTCTGGTTTAGGTATTGTTTCTATATCTGCTGGTAATATTGATAATAACTTGTCTAATTAAGGCTCATCCAGAAAATAAAACCTGGCGCAGCACCTGTTGGTGGAGTCATGTTTGTGGACGCCTACCATGGGGGTGGGGGGTTGCACACATTCCACTGCTGTTTCTCACCAGTATCAGCTGATGGAGGGCTCTAGTTTTGTTGCGCCGTTCATGCCAGCAGACACGGTAGGGTCGGGGAGGGGGTGGGGCATGACGCTTAGCCTGGTGGACCGCCAGGCTAATAAAGCGCTGGGGGGAAACCTGGTGTAGGTACAAGTCAGAGCGAGTCAGTTCAGGTGCAAACACAACACAGGGTCATGTGACTGGAACAAAGCAGCTAGAGTGGGCGGGTCTACGATTGTTGTTCATGAGTCCGACAGCAGATGGGAAGAAACTGTTGTTGTGGCGAGAGGTTCTGGTCCAAATGGATCAGAGCCTCCTGCCAGATGGGAACGTGCCGACGAGACTGTGTCTGGGGTGAGACGGGTCAGCTGTGATCCGACCTGCATGCCTCAATGACCTGGAGGTGTACAGGTCCTGTATGGAGGGGAGCTTGCAGCCAATGACCTTCTCAGCAGAGCGTACAACACGCTGCAGCTTCTTCTGGTCCCTGATGGTAGCTCCAGTGTACCAAGCATACCATTCTCAATCTAACTGGAGTAGCTGTGCAGGCTACTTTCTAATTTAATCTTGAAAAATGCTTCCTGTTAATGTAGATAAAAGGGAATCTTTTTATTCGACATCGAATGATTAATCTTCAGGGTGGCTTGATCCTGAGTGTCCCAGCGAGCTGCTGCCTAACCAGGCAAGAGGCTTGTCCACCAGGGACACGTGGAGACGGTCACACTCTCATTAACCATTAAATATACAGATCAACATATCAGATTAGTGTTTGTAACCACAGACATCCTCCTAGTACCTTCATGTGTTACCTTCCTGATCATTAGGAGAGAAACGGCTAAACTCCTGCGGGTATACCACGTAGAGAGCTCAGAACATCGGGTCTATCCTGATAAATCCCTGCTGGACTAAGTGTGCCTGTGCACTCAAGGTTTTGCCGGTATCACTAACAAAGCTCAGGTAGTTTCAGTCAGCAAAGCGAGAAATGGCAAGCAAGGCTCTCATGCACCTGCAGGCAGACCCTGTTAATCGATGCCAGATAAATGAGAATGAAAGGAAAGGACAGAGCCTCGTTCTTCATCCAGACGGAGCGATAATTATTCATCCACGCCTACGAGGACTACAGAGATATCTGAACTAAAACAGAGGGCATCAGCTGTTTGATTAAAGCTGTGTAGCTGGAGCTGTTTAGTCACGTCAGTTTACACGTTTCCACGGCAACGCCAGATGTCCGCTTCAGCTCCTGTTTCTCGTCTTATTTTATTTAACTTTTCATCATTGATGTGGTTTTCGTGTTCTGCTCCAGAGTCTGGATGTTTAGAGACTGGAGGACTTTGTTCCTGCTGAGCAGCTGTGAGTTTTAACGGTCACATGACCCTACCGTTAACGCTGTAAACCGTTTAGCTCTCATGTTACTCACCGTTACGTCACGTATGTCATTCAGAACAAACATCAGCGTGTTTGCCTCGTGTGACCAGAGTACATAACTAGCTTACATGTGTTGTTAGCAGCTGTAAGCTAGTTTAAAGCTATTTAACATAAAGAGGACAGCGTGTTAATGATACGGGTCCATCCCAGACTAAAGCTGATGTATAATTATAATTATTAATGATGCTGACACCAGGGGATCCGACGCTCCTGGCTGCAAATGAAGATTAAAGATTATCTGTAGCACGGATGGTCCACACGTCAGCAGTCAGGGACCATCGACAGCTCTGAGGGTCTGCTTTACCGTCAAGATAAAAGATATTAAAGTTAGTTTATTTACCAGATTAATAATTCTGTTATATCAAATAATGTTAGTTAAGATTTAACACAAAGAAAATGTTTTATGCTTTAAAAATATTAGTTTCTTGTTGCTTCAGTCAGCAGCCTTTTTTTAATCATAAATGCATTTTATTCTAATTATTTTATTTTTGTCCAGAGAGAAATGGACACACACACACACACACACACACACACACTAATTTAGAAAGCAAAACTCAACATTTAAAAGCAGCCAAATCCATCTTAATTCATACATTAACCCTAAAACACTGCTCACCTCTACACACTTTTATATAATAAATGTAAATACCCATAAATAAGCATATATAGATATGTGCACATACATGTACACATACATACAGCTATACTTAGCTAAAGTAAATGGTCTATTAGAAATCTGAAATCTTATGTTGTTATTTTCAAACAACACATATCCTTGTAGTGCGTTACATACCACCAGTGCTTGATTCCACACACAGGGAGCATACATCGTCCCTGTTTTGTCTTGTAAAATAACTGTAGATCTGCCCAAAAAAAAAAAAAAAATATATAATATATATATATATATATATATATATATATATATATATATATATATATATTATTAGTTACTTGTGGTATTTTTGTCATTATTATGTTTCTATTAAATGCTGTTAAAGAATATTCCAAACACTCTTTCTTTCAGCCAGATCAACTTTTCATGTGTAGTGTTTATACTGCTTCCATATGGACAACGCAAAGCAATGCGAGCTGCTTTGTTTTGGGCTGTCTGCAACCTATGAAGATTATTCTCATTTGTGTGGGTGACAGATCATCTGCTGCTGTGGCCCCCAGACTCTGGACCTCTCTCCCCCTGAGCCTGAGATCAGTGGACTCAGTGGTCTCCTTTAAACTCACCTGTTTAGGCTTTGGTGGGACCTTCATCACCACCCTGTCCTTGTTCTGCTCTTTCTACCAATTTCACCTTTCCCAGGATCCACTGATTACCACTTTCTTATTCGTTTTCTCTTTTCCTTTTCTTAAATTTTTTAATGAGTTTTATTTATTTATTCTACTTAGTGTGCCTCTATTCCAGTCTTGTGATTGGTCCAGCATCCAGCCACCTGAAAAGCTTAAATAAAAGAAACTGTTCTTATTTAAATTTTTAGCATCCATTTTGTTGCCACCACATCAGATGTCTATCAGTATGCTGGTGAAGGTTCTCAGTCATCCAGGTCATGGTAATCCAAATGCCAAAATGATCATGTCAGTTCTCATCCCACTCATGTAGTTTTCCTGTAAATAGACTTTCATGCTGATTTAACATCTCTGTACCTCACAGACAGACCACACCATGTTTATTCCCAGTAGCAGCATTCAGACGGTGTGTGGGGGTTTACAACAGGTGCTTTAGTGTTGTCCCTGCTGTCAAAAACACAAACCTCTGTATCTGTTCTTGGGAATATTTTAGTATTTTCCTGCTTAAAAAACAAATATGAACCGTATATTCTATTTTGTCCTCGCAGGGGAAAGAGTGTAATGGAGTTCGTATTCCTGTGGACACTACCAAGCCCAACCCCAATGAGGTGGAATTTGACAATCTATACTTGGACATGAATGGGATCATCCATCCGTGCACACATCCTGAAGACAAGTAGGAAACTATTCATTCGCTTGATTTATGTAGTTTTTTCCAGCAGCACTCCTCAGTTTGACTGAAATAAGTTTGGTCCGCTTTGACAGCCTTTAACAACAGCACAGTTTGGTATTTCGACCCAATTTTTCAGTACCTGCTTTGTGGTAGTTCCTATCATGCTGACTTGGTCTGGAAATGCAATGTCGACAACTGTCGATTATTGATTGATTACGGGGTCATTTCCTGTTTCAGAGTCTGTAAAAAAGCCAGAGAATGAGCCGAATGTTCAACATCACCACCATTGTTGTGCTGTGTTGTGTTTCTGTGTGACACACAGATTACCTCACACTGCTTGTTATGCACCCCTTGTTATGACTAAATAACTAAATTTTAGGGTTATCAGTGCACAGCACCTTATTCCAAAATGAAGCTGCCTTGTTCAAATGTGCTTTAGCATGCCTCAAGCTGCTCGGTTTGTTCTGTACCGGAACCTGCAACCTTGTTCCTGTTCAGTCTCTCCAGCTGCCTCTTCACCTGACTTCTAGAGACAGATAGGTGGGAGGGGGAGGTAAATGGGGCAGCAGCATCTCCTGACTTGGTTGAAGACAGATTTATAGAACCAGAAGAGTCCATGACTGCGTTGGAGGACAAAAGAGCTGGCGTGCGACAGGAAAATGTTGGATCAGAGGAGGATGGGGTATCTGATTGGCTGGGGACAGGCAAGGAGGATGCTGGGTTTGTTCCTGAACTGAACCTATTGAAGAACTTGTTCAGTTCATTGGCTGTGTCCAGGCTGCCATCTGTGCAATCCTTCCTCTGCTTGAAGCCTGTGATCTTCTCCATCCCTGACCAGACATCTGATATTGTTCCTCTGTAGTTTGTTCTCCAGCTTCTTCCTGTATGCCTCTTTGCTGTCTCTGATCTTGATCTTCAGTTGCTTCTGTATACTCCTCAATAATTCCCTGTCTCCCTCTTTGAAGGCTCCTTTTTTCTCATTTAGCAGATTCTTTACTAGTGATCCAGGGTTTATTAGCAAAGCATCTCACTGTTCTGGTGGGTATGATATTGTCCACACAGAAGTTTATATAGTCAGTGACACATACAGTCATGGTATTGATGTCCTGTTCATATCCTTGGCAGAGAGTCATCCAATCTGTGGTCTCAAAATTACCCTGCAGGGCTTCTTCAGCGTCCTGTGACCATTTTCTCACAGTTCTTCTTGTCACAGGTTGCCTCTGAACAAGTGGTTTGTATTCTGGGCAGAGAAAAACAAGATTGTGATTTGATTGTCCCAGAGGAGGTCTTGTTTTGGACATGTATGCATTCTTTACATTTGCATAACACAAATCCAATGTCTTGTTTTCTCTGGTGGAGCAGCTGACGAACTGTTGAAATGTTGAAAGTGCAGCAGAGAGCGAGGCATGATTAAAATCACCAGATATAGCCACAAATGCATTGGGGTGCTGGGTTTGTAGCTTAGCGACAACAGAACTGATGGCACTACATGCATTTTCAGCAATGGCTGAAGGTGGAATATAAACGGTTGCCAAGACAACACTGGTGAACTCTCTTGGCAAATAATATGGGCGACAACTTATTGCCAAGAGTTCAACATCTGGGCTTCAGAGATGACATTTCACTGAAACATGACCTGGATGGCACCATCTGTTGTTGACAAGCACTGCCACTCCACCTCCTTTTCTTTTCCCGCTCCTCTTCAGATCTCTGTCTGCTCGTACAGTCAGGAATCCTGGCAGAGAGACGCTGGAATCGGGGATATGGTCCTGCAGCCATGTCTCAGTGAAACACATAACACTACACTGCCGATACTCTGGCTGAGTCCTTGAAAGGGCTTGGAGTTCATCCATCTTGTTGGCCAGTGATCTCACATTGCCTATTATGATCGATGGAAGAGATGGTTTGAATTTCCTCTTTCTCTCTCTCCGTTTTGCTCCCGCTCTGCACCCACGCTTCTTGCGTTTTAGCTCATTTGGGATTTGTGGCTTCAGTTGAGGTATTATTTCAGCCTTCCCAATGTTAATCAGCTGCTCCCGACTGTTAACCAGTTTGTTGCCATGGTTACGCATATCATAACAAATGCTCAAAAGGTGAAAAGTGTGAAAAAATAGCAGTAAAAATCCTCCAAGCTTCACAGCACCAGAAACAGAAAAGTAAAATGTCCCAAAAATACAGTTTTTCTTGAGAAGCTAGAAGAACAAATGTCAAAGAAAAGGCTAAACTTACATACAGTCAACAGAGCTACTCCAGCATGCAGCCACCCAGAGCAGCGCAGTTCCGGAATATATGCTCCCGCTCCCAGTATAAAAGGACCAATATACTTATAGCTCATAGCTTATGACCCCATGGCTATAGACCTTGGTTTAACTCATTTAAGTCTAACCAGTACAGTCCCAAATACCTATATCTTGCAAATACTGACAGCAAGAATTATACAGTGGCATTTATAATAAATAACTGCAAATAAATTGATGTTCACAAAATGTTGCATAACATTTATTTAGTTGTGTCAATGTGCTGTAGGAGAGTGTACTAGCACCGTGTCCTCAGAGAGATTAGTTGTTATTTATCAGCGTGAGGAACTTGTTTCTATCTATTTCTACCATATTTATAAAATATTTATGTACAGGTCCATCAGTTAATGTAATAATTGTCCCAACCACAGCTGCACCCCCCCACCTGGTCTCACAATCAGTGTTGCTAACTTAGCGACTTTGTCGCCATTTCTAACAACTTTTCAGACCCCCTTAATGACTTTTTTTTTTCCAAAAAAGTGCCTAGCGACAAATCTGGCGACATTTCTGACCCCCTCAGCTACTTTGACTACAACTTTGTAGCCGACTTTACCTGCAGATTAGCGAGGCATCTGAAGCGACAGGACCGTCCTTTCTTTCAAAGGATCAGAAAGAAAATGATCTGCGCATGTGCATGCAGCACGATCACGCTACCCCTATTGACCAATCAAACCTTTTGTGGGTTTTCACAAGTCCATTATTTGAGATAGCCACCGGAGCTGCAGAAAGGGCGACCACTCCTTCCGCCATCCTGCCGCATTTCGGCAGCTTAGCTCGGCTGGCACTGGCAGGCAGCGTCGCACTCACACATGGCTTCTCGCACCACTTGTGGTGCATTCAAGGAACATTGGAACTCTATGATGAGTTCAATAACGTAGCACATTTAAAACTTTTATAAAAAAACAGAATAATACTGTAAGGCAAACACCTCAGGTCATTGGCAGTTTGCATGTTACGTTTCTGAATACTAAATACGGCCTGCTTCTTTTTACACAAAAGTGCTAAAACCAAACAAAAACAAAAAAAAATATATATATATTATCTTTTAGTTCAATAAATAGCACTGAATCACAACAGAAGAATACATCTCAAAGCACTTGAAAACTACAAGAGAAAATTCATTTTAATTCAATCATACACACATTCCTATCAATTTAATATTTTTGTGTTTGAGTTCCATTCTCTTCAGACAAAATAGAAATATTCCTTCCATTTTTTGTGCCATCTTTCCTTGATGTTTTAAAGGCTGCTGTTTTGTATTCTATGGGTTTTTATTTTAATAAAATATAAAAAAAAATAAATTAAATAATTTTTTTGAATAAAATCACGTGGGTTTTATTTGATTTACACTACAAGACCAGTGACGTCATGGCGCAAACGTGGCAAATCAGATGACGTCATTGCGTCGTATGCAAATTAGCACGTGACGTCATCTGGCGACATCTAGTGACTTTTGGGGGGAACTTCAGCTATTTTCAGTCAAAAACAGTTGGCAACACTGCTCACAGTAATCAGGGGCAAGCTGCACGTGTGTTTAGCGCACTGCACGCGCACATTTAGCCGTTTTTAGCAGCTCAGGAGCCCGCATGGTTAATCCAGCAGGGAGCTGGCTCTGAGAGCCGTTTCTTTAGCGACTGGCACATCACTACATCATTCCCTTTTCTAATGTCCTGAAGAACGGTCTGGAGTGCAGGCGGAGTGTTTAGCTAACCTGCAGGAAATGTCAACGACAGTTATCCAGATAGTAGCAAAGGGTTACCAGAGATGTTTCTGAGGTGTTCGCTAGGTACTTTTAAGATTTAAAAAGTCAAGAAGGGGGTCTGAAAAGCTGTTGGAAATAGCGTCAAAGTCGCCAAGTTGGCAATACTGTGGGTGGAGCGCTTCATTTGCAACTCAGGGCAGCGCAAGTAGGAGGAGCAAATAATCTGCTTGTTTTGTTTTTGTAATTGGGATAAAAATTCAATTAATTGAGCAGCCCTACTTGATCCTCAGTTCTTCAGTTTCCGTTTTCCTCAGGTTGTTGTTCCTTATAGCAGATTCTGTAGCAGTGATGAAGTCTACCGTGTGGATGTGTCGTGGAGAAATAGCAAAATTGAGTCCTTTGGCTAGAATGTCCTTCTCTGTTTGGATGATTTCTGTCTGACAAGTTCTTCACCCACTGGTCCTGGATGTCCATCTGGTTAGTGTCATCTGGTGGTGATACTTGTTCTGTGTAACACGAAGCGGTACAAGTGATAATGCTGCAGGATTTCATAATTTTATTCTTCTCCGCAGCAGCACTGCAGGTGCTCTCCATGTCCTTAATGTGCGTAAGCCAGGTCCTTAGTCAACTTAAAGTTGCACACTTTTTTCCACTAAGGCCTAGTCCACACGTAGCCGGGTTTTTTAAAAAACGAATATCCGCCCCTCCAAAAACTTGCATCCACACCACCTCGTTTAAAAAAAAACTCTGTCCACACGTACCCTGATAAATACGTTGTTAAGGACATGCCAGACCTGTAGGCGGCAGTACTTCCCCCATTCTTAACCTCGTCCTTCGTCTGTGGTCTTCCGCAAGGAGCAGTAATTCCGCTTGCAAAAACAAACAAGCAAAAAGCGCTCGGACAATTGATAAAGCGAGCGCAGCTCTGAGGGCATCCATGCTGTCGGCTAGTGTAAACACAGGTCGCACACGTGATGTCAGCATTTTTTGTCGCGGAAAGTGACGTTGCAGACCTTAAAACTCCGGTTTTGTCTGTCCACACGCAGACACCCAAAACGGAGAAAACGCAGATCTTCACTTTGGCCGGAGTTTTTAAAAAGATCCGTTTTCGTGTGAAAAAACTCCGTTTTCGTGTGGATGACAGGCCAAAACGTAGAAAAATATCTACGTTTTGGCAGATCCCCGGCTACGTGTGGACAGGGCCTAAGTTTTCTTTCATAAATCCCAAAGTTTGTGTGGAAAGTTGCTTACGCAGTTTTCCGACCCCGTTTTGTGCATAAGCAAGCTTGATAAATGAGGCCCCAGGTTGTCTTAATTTGAACTCTAACCCTGACCTGGATGACTGAGAACCTTCACCAGCAAAAGGCTGTCCAACCATTTGCATCCCACTGTACATGTCATAGTCATTTTGTTTATTATTGTTGAACTTTCTTTACTGTAAAATGTTTTCTGTGATGGTCGTTTTCTTCTTTGTTGTAAAAAAAGCTGGATTGTATAAATGATGCAAATTTAAACAAGACTGAATCAGATTGATGATTTTGGATTAACGGGTTTGATGTGAGGAAATGAGAGGATTTTAAAAAACACAATTTTTCCTGTTTTTTCTCTTTTTTTAGACCTGCTCCCAAAAACGAGGATGAAATGATGGTTGCCATCTTTGAATACATCGATCGGCTGTTCAACATCGTTCGTCCCAGGAGGGTTCTGTACATGGCCATAGATGGAGTGGTGAGGTTTCATTTGGGTTGATATGTGTGGAAAAGCTCAGCAAGTTTAAATATTTTAAGTTTTCTTCATGAATCAGATGAATGCATAAAGAGGACTAGAAGTCGACGAACGTGTGACACCTGCCGTGTTGGTGGCTGAAACTTGTGGATGTATCTGGTTCAACAGCTTTTTAGATCGGTGTTGCTTTTGATTCCCTCCCATATTTGCATTGTTGGGTCTGACAGCCTGCTGGTAGATGGGTACATCTTTAAATTGGGATCAGGAACAATTTTGGAGTTTTAGTTTTGATGGGACCAAATGTTTCTGCTGGTTCCACAATAGCAGAACCTGTTCTGGATCTGATTGACACCTGTTTAACTTTGCTCAGGCTCCACGAGCCAAAATGAACCAGCAGCGCTCTCGGCGGTTTCGTGCCTCAAAAGAAGGAGTGGAGCTGATGGAGGAGAAGAGTCGTGTGAGGGAGGAGATCATCCAGAGAGGTGTGTAGAACGTGGTTCTCTCCATACTTCTGCTAGATACAAACAGACGTTTATTTTATTTATTTGATAGAATTCAGATCACCTTCAAAGTCAGCCCCACACCCAGAGCCGTTTCAAGGCATTTTCTATTCAGTTTATTTAAAAAGTGGAAAAGGCACAGATTACCCAGATGTGAACACAATTAACCTACCAGGGCTGGGCCAGGCCCACCCAGATGTTGTAACGTGAAGGAAGAAGTTACATTTACTGAAGGATCAATCAGATTGATATTCCATATGAATATGAAATATCAATCTGATTGATCTTTGAATGTTTGATTTAAAATGAACTTAGATTCTTTGGACTAGCAGGGAAACACACACTTCATATTAATTCTGATTTAAATCAAACCAGTGTGAAACCATGTGAAAGCTCCAATTTTTTCCCGTACTTCAGCTGAATGTTGTTTTCTCTGCAGGAGGTTTTCTTCCACCTGAGGACATCAAAGAGCGGTTTGACAGCAACTGCATCACTCCAGTAAGTCGTCTGTTCCAGGAAGAGTTCTGGTTCCTGAGCTGGACAGGTAGTGAGTGAGTGAGTGTGTGTGTGTGTGTGCGTGCGTGTGCGTGTGCGTGTGTGCGTGTGAAAATGCAGGGAACAGAGTTCATGGACAACCTGGCTCGGTGTTTACGATACTACGTGGCTGACAGACTCAGCAACGACCCAGGATGGAAGAACATCGTTGTGAGTCCGATTTTAAATCCGAGCGGTGGTTCTGGTGGGCCTGCTATTATCTGGACTTAGGTTCTGGTTTGATTTAACTCAGGTGTTCCTGTCAGACGCCAGTGTTCCAGGGGAAGGTGAACACAAGATCATGGATTTTATCCGGAGGCAGAGAGGTAAATTGCTACCATGTACAAACAAGAGTCCAGTAAGGACCAGGACATTTGACCCATCAACTCTTTATTTCCACAGCTCAGCCCAACCACGACCCCAACACACACCACTGCCTGTGTGGAGCCGACGGTAACTGTCCTTAAGGATTCAACCCGGACATCTTTCATTAGAATAACTGTGTTTTTTCTTCATGCCAGCTGACCTTATCATGCTGGGCCTGGCCACTCACGAACCCAACTTCACCATCATCAGGGAGGAGTTCAAGCCCAACAAACCTCGACCCTGTGCTCTCTGTGGACAGATGGGTCACGAGCTTAAGGAATGTGCAGGTGTGGCCAGAGAGAAGCAGGGAAAGGTGAGTCTGACTGTACTCTCCCTCCCCTATCTGTCTCTGTGTCCAGCTCTGTTTCCCTGGAAATTGACCTGATTTTTAAAGAACAAGATCTGAAGTATTTTTGCTTAGGTTCTGGATACTGATGATGTTCTTTACAGCTGTAGAGGACAAATCTTTCACATGTGAAGTTGGACAATTCTGGATCTACTTATCCTTCTGTTTCATTTCTCTTCATTGGAGGAATTTCTAAGTGAAGTTGTATTTTAGAAACCGTGATTTCTTTGACACCGTATAGTTTATACGACGTGCCCTTAGTGTCTCACCATGTTCAACATGGATGATTTTAAATATCTTATTTCCTTCTTGCCTTTCAGAACGATGAGTTTGCAGACTCAATGCCAGCAGCTGAGCAGGAGTTCATCTTTATCCGACTGTGTGTCCTGAGGGAGGTCAGTCACACAGATGTTCTCCAGCTCAGTCCAGAAGTTCTGGGGTTTTCAGTAGGGATGCACTGATAGGGGTATCAGAGCTATGTGCAGGTTCATCTAACATGCAATATTAGTTTGACCTCTGACCCCGTAAGTGGTGCTAATTAAACATAAAATTAATGTCAATCAATCAAAGCTTTATTCATAAAGCGCCTTCCGCGACGCTGTCGGGAAGCCCAAGGTGTTGAACATGGTACATGAGAAATGTGAAACATGATGAATAAATCGAAAATAAAAGCAATTCAAATAGTGCAAAAAAGGTAAAACATTAAAGTAGAAGACAAATGGGTTAAACAAGGGAGAAAGAGACCAATGAAAACAGGGAAATAAAATCAACATAAAAGAGGGCCAAATTCAAACACGTTCAGGGAACGCCAAGCGGAGGAGGTGGGTTTTTAGGCGACTCATAAAGGTTGGCAGAGATGGGGACAGCCTAACTGAGGGTGGCAACTGGTACCAGAGTGACGGTGCTAGGACTGAGAAAGCCCGGTCCCTGCGAGTACGACACTTAGAACGAGGGACAGCGAGCAGCCCTTGGTCAGAGGAGCGCAGAGTGCGTGATGGGGAATGTCTGTTCAGGAGTGTGTCTAGATGGGGGAGCACCACCCTGGAAGAAATTGTACACAAAGACGAGGAGTTTAAAGTGTGAACGATAACAGACCGGAAGCCAGTGCAGGGAGGCCAGAACCGGACTGATGTGGTCCCGTTTCTTGTGGTGATTACCTATAAATCAGAGAAAGTAAATCTTAAGGGACAACTTGGATGGTTTTCTCCTTATTTTAATGGTTTCCTGAAATTTGTTCTTTTTTTTTTCCGTAAATGACAATTAAACCAGTGAGCCAACTTTCTGTGCTTAATAACCTTTTTTAAAGGGGCAACATCATCTAATGCCACACATAAAGAAGAAGCAACATTATGAACTAAATCATCAATTTGTGAGGGGCTAGAAATGAAAATATTGCCCTCTGCTACGTTCCTCTGAGATGCTGAGGACAGTAAAGATGGAACAGTTGATTTAAAAGATGCAACAGCATTGTCAGTTAGAGACAGACTATAGTGAAATTTACTTTCTTGTCTCGAGAACTCGGTTATAAAAAAACTCAAAGGTTATCAAAAAGTGGTCCGAGAGGACTGGATTATGTGGAAATATCGTTATTTCCTCACACTCTATGCCATAAAGCCTGATTCATGCTTCTGCGTCTGTGTCAGTGCGGAGACACGCAACGCCATTATCCGTCCTTGCGGGCCTGCTGGAGAGCTCCACAAGGACGGACGGAGTTGAGCTCTCTCTTCTAAACATCTGTCCGTCAGAGAACGCAAGCTTGTGATTGGTCAGGGCACCGCTGTTGTCTCCACCGCCGCTATTGCGCCCTCAAAATCATAAAGAGAGCCGAGGATAACTAGCGGCAGACACGGAGAAGCTTGAAGAATACCTCGTGAAAAAACTGAAAATTTGAACGTTTTAATTCCCCGTGACTGGAGGAGCAAGCGTTTTATTTGTGGACAGAAATAACAGGAAACGTGGGTTTAGAGGTGGCGAGCGCATGAAAAGGTGGAGGACAATGAGACAAATTTGTCAGTGTTAAAAAGTCTCTTATATACAAAAAACACAATATAAACACTATCTTGGACTGATGCATGACAGGATACCACAAAACAGCGCTACGCCCTCTGCTGTCCTGCCGGGGAATTGCTTTGCAACACTCTCCAGGAAACGAAGTATGAGAGCAAAACGCTTCCGTCAATCCGTGCATGTCTGTCCCTTGCGGAGCTGACGGAGAAGCATGAATCAGGCTTCTGTTTTAATGTTTTATCTGTGTTTTTATTGATTCATTTAGGTTTTATGGTTTTTAATTTTCTCTATTTGCCTGTGAAGCACTTTGGTCAGCGCTCATTGCTGGATTTCAAATGTGTTCTATAAATGATGATGATATTAAGTTTTTATATGAAGGGTCTTAAAAAGGCTTGAGTTTGATTTGAAGAAACCTGAAAGAACACGGTTAATATTATTTAAAAATGGAAATGTAATGGTATTATTGTTTTGTTCATTACTTTTTTTAATGAAAGTGACTGGGAAAATGGATCACGTGACCCCTGGCCTCAGAGCGTCTAAATGCAGCTGCGATTTATTCCATTTCCTTCTCAAACTCAGTAGAAAGAAAGTTAGTAGCCTTTGTTCAGATAAACACACACAAGAAAAGATTTTATTTAAACAAAATGCCACAATGGTAAAAGATGAGGCATCTTTTTAACCCTAGCTGTGTTTAATACGGGCCGTTTATATGTTGCTTTACCAAAAATCAAATAGGGAAGAAAAATCTAAATTTCTCTTAAATTCAGCACATGTGCTGAGCTTCCATAAAAAAATCCATGTTTGGACTTCTGTGTTTGCAAATCAGTCGATGTGGGATTTTAAAAAGTCAGATGTACAAATATATCGTCCATTGTCATTTATTTGACAGATTATTGGAGGCTGGAAAGATGATCTGAGTTAGAAGACACTTTACACTACAATGAATCATTCATCCATTCCCAATCTGGTGGCGATGAGCTACAGTGTAGCCACAGCTCCTCTGGGGCACACTGACAGGGGCGAGGCTGCCGTACACAGGCTCCACTGGTCTCTCCACCCACCACAAGCAGGTGGTTAGGGTGAAGGGTCTCTAATCTAGATGAATCTAAGATTCATTTAAATAAGTGAGACTTGTGAACAGGAACTGTAAGAACAGAGATCCACACCATCAGCTTGACTCGATGTTGGTTCTAACAAGGATCCAGCAGATTCAGAACCAGCTGAATAATCAGTTTTATGAACACAATCACAAAAACAGATCTAGAGATCAGAATGCATTAGGGGTAAAAGGAAGCCTCCACCTGTAGACTCAACAAGTAAAAGGAAGATGATTAAATGTGTGTGTGTGTGTGTGTGTGTGTGTGTGTGTGTGGTTTTGTGTGTGTTTCCAGTACCTGTCCAGAGAGCTGACCATGGCCAGCCTCCCGTTTCCTTTTGACTTTGAGCGCAGTGTAGACGACTGGGTCTTCATGTGCTTCTTTGTAGGCAACGACTTCCTGCCTCACCTTCCGTCTCTGGAGATCAGGTGAGCTTTCTGCCCCTCAATCTGAAGGTTGAGGGTTTAGGAGCACTTTTGAAACAGGCCTGCAGCCTTCCGATTATTGGACAACCTGCTCTACCTTCTGAGCTACTGCTGATTTTCACCGAAAATCACTGTCTTTGAAGCCGAATCTGGCATTCACATGAATTAGGTCGGGTCTGGATTCAGTCACTTGTTATAAAGTCAATTTTCAGAGAAAGGAGGGGTGTTCATCTTGGTCACAAACTGTCTTGTTATAGCATGCTATGCATCATCATTTGATTCATCAGACACGGAGACAGCATTTTAAAAACTGTCTAGACACTGGGGAAGTGCCGCTCACATCATGTATGACTACTGTTGCTTCAACATCTCGCAGTGTTACTGCGCGTAAGGTTTGGGAAGTCGGAACAACATTTCCACTCCCATCTTAAAGAGGACCTAGAATCTAAACCAACATTTTCCTTGTTGAGCAAAGACAGCTTGGGTGGTCAAAAGTAGTGTGTCAAAAAGTCAAAGTCGTGTTTGACCCACTTTTATGTAAATTAGAAGAGTAAAAAAGGGGAGAGAAAAACTCCTTTTCTGAGGAAGCCTTCCTTGACACGTCACAAGAAGAAGAAGAAGAAAATATCATTTCTATAGCGCCTCTCAAGATAAAAATCACGAGGCGCTTCACAAAAACAAAAAATATAAAAAATTGTTAAAAAATAAAAAAGCAT
Source organism: Nothobranchius furzeri (assembly GCF_043380555.1). Lineage (NCBI taxonomy): Eukaryota > Metazoa > Chordata > Actinopteri > Cyprinodontiformes > Nothobranchiidae > Nothobranchius > Nothobranchius furzeri. The sequence continues at coordinate 17,616,336 of NC_091742.1, forward strand.
TTAGAAAATGTTTAAAAATATATTTAAAATGAGCAAGAATAAGCAATTGCGATTTAAAAGAAAAACTGTTAAGAAAGAGAGAGTGAATAGGAAAGAGGGAAATCAGTGGATCCTGAGGAAGGTGGAATAGATGGGGAGAGCAGAATAAAGAGAGGGGTGAAGAAGGTCATACAAAAGCCAGCTTGAACAAGTGAGTCTTCAGCTGCTTTTTAAAGGAGACCACTGAGTCCACTGATCTCAGGCTCAGGGGGAAAGAGGTCCAGAGTCTGGGGGCCACAGCAGCAGATGATCTGTCACCTTTGACCTTTAGCCTGGTGCATTGCACAACCAGTAGGCTTTGATCACTGGACCTCAGGGACCTGCTGGGGGTGTAGGGACTAAGAAGATCACCAATGTAAGATGGTGCTTGTCCATGTAAGGCCCTATAGACCAGAACCAGGATCTTGAAATGAACCCTGAAGTTGACTGGCAGCCAGTGAAGCTGGAGGAGAAGCGGGGTGATGTGGGTGTGTTTGGAGGACTTGGTCAGAAGCCGAGCACAGGCCTTCTGAACCACCTGTAGACGGTTCAGGGAGGTTCTGCTCAGACACGTGAAAAGAGAGTTGCAGTAGTCTAAGCGTGAGGAGATGAAGGTGTGGATAACTGTCTCAAGTTCAGAGCGGGACAGAATGGGACTCAGCTTAGCAATGTTCCTGAGATGGAAGAAGGAAGAGCAAATAAGAGAACTGACATGAGAATCCAGAGTGGGAGCTTGGTCAAAGGTCACACCAAGATTCCTGACGGAAGATTTGGTGTGAGAAGCAAGCTGACCAAGAGAGTCTCTGACTGTGGGAACCAGCTTGTCTGGGGCACAGATGAGGATCTCAGTCTTATCTTCATTCAGCTGAAGAAAGCTCCCAGCCATCCAGGTTTTGATAGTCTAAGCAGGTATGTAACAGCTGAAGCTTAGACAGAGAGAGGCAGCAATAAGGCTGAAGGAGAGATGCTAGATCTAACCTTATTGACTTCGTCCACAAAGAAAGAAAGTTTTCACAGTCTGCAACAGAGTGGATGGAAGCTGTAGGAGAGGCAGGAAAGAGGATAACGCTGATGGTGTTAAACAGCACCTTGGGGTTCCCTTTGCTCTGGGACACCAGGTTGGAGAAATAGGAAACCCTCGCGTCTCTGACTGCAGAGTTAAAGGATGTCAGAAGATCCTTTGGGTGCAGCAGATGGACGTGGAGATGGGTTTTCTTCCACAAACGCTCAATTTTTCTGCATTGGCGCTTCAGGCTGCGAAGGCTGTCATTAAACCAGGGAGTAGGGTTCACTGCGGGAACTGATCTGGTTCTGACAGGACAGATGTTGTCCAGAATGGAGAGGCAGTGCTCATTAAACTGAGAAGTTAAGGAATCTGGGTCGTTATCAGAAGAACAGGGTGGATCAAAAGCAGCAGAAAAATTGCTAGCTGTGCTCTCATTAAGAAAACGAGAACTAACCATACGGCGAGCAGGAGGTGGGGACGCAGAAACTGACAAGTTAAAGAAAATGCAATGGTGATCAGAAATATAAACGTCCTCAGGACAAACACTGTCAGCATTTAGACTCAGGGTAAAAACAAGGTCCAGAGTGTGCCCCCTGGTGTGTGTGGGGCCAGAAACATGCTGGGTAAAGCTGAAGGAGTCCATAAGGCTGGAGAAATTCATGGCAAAGTGATCTGAGGGATCATCAACGTGGATGTTAAAGTCACCAACAATCACCAGTCTGGACAGCTTCACAGTGGAGGATAGAAAGTCACAAAACTCCTGAAGGAAAGAACTGTTTGGACCAGGTGGACGATAGACCACAGCACAGTAGAAAGAGTCCTTACACTCGACTTCTAATCAGCTGCAGTTCAAAGGAAGCAAAGCGACCAGAGGTTTTAGAGCTACATAGAAGATGGTCTCTGAAAACAACAGTTAGGTCTCCACCATGACCAGAACCCCAGGGCTGACTAAGAAACCAGCGTGTGAAACTGTGTTTTAATGGGTGAATGACTGATTGTCTTGTAAAGTGCCTTGGGGGTTCCAGAACTCTAGAAGGCGCTACAGTATATCAAATACAGGCCATTTACCATATACAAGCGCATGTACACACACAGGTGCTCACATGGTGCTCTCATAAGTATGTACTTGAGCATTTTCAACACATGCCTTAAGGCAGTGGTTGGCACTAAATGCACTGTGATTTATCATGTGATTGTTCAGTAAAGCAATGTTGATTTTATATTCATCAGGTTGACGAGTGATGGTTTGCTCCTGTTGTATTGTTGTGTGTTGTTTTCTCTTTCTGCAGGTCTAGAAGCAGACTGTTGTTCATCATTGGTTGTTAATTTTATTGGAACCCTCCCCTTCCTTTTATCTCTTCCTTTCTCTTTCACCTCTGTCTCCGTGTCTGGTCGAAATTATAAAGCATCCAAATACACTGATACAGTTTTAAGTATCAGGCGTGACATTAAAGCAGCAGCTTTGATGCCCCACCTGAGAGTAAATCTGTAAGGCTTGTCTCCAGCATTCAGACATCAGTTCTGTTTGCTTCACAGCCAGACAGGACACGGGAGAAAGAAAAAGAAAAGAAAAGCACGTGCACAAAATGAATTAAGTATATCTCATAAACTACAAGTTTTATTTGAGCTGTTTTTACTATCAAATAAAGATATTACTCTAAAATTCTAAAAAGCAACACTTATGTCTCTGATTGAGAGTAACACAGCTGGAACACAGCAGAAATGAGAAAAAAATCTGTTCCGCCTAAAAAAACATCCCCTTTATGATGTTAAAATTCCTTCTAAATGAGCCGCTCCAGGCTACACTGGAAACATTTGAGACTGTTACATTATCAGACTTGGAAAAACTGGTCGCTCAGCTCAAACCTTCTGGCTCTCCTTGTGATGTGCTGCCCCCTAGAATTTATAAAGAACTCTTTCCAGTGATAGGCCCTTTGCTGTTGGCAATCATAAATGGCAGTCTTACTTCTGGTATGGTTCCGTCCTCGTTTAAGAAGGCTGTTATTCATCCCATGTTAAAAAAAACGGGGCTGGATGTGACAACCTTAGCTAATTACAGGCCCATCTCAAAACTCCCTTTTCTTTCCAAACTGCTGGAGAAGGTCGTGTATTCACAATTGGTTGCCTTTTTGGACACAAATGATTTATGGGAAACCTTTCAGTCAGGGTTCAGGAAAGGTCACAGCACTGAATCTGCTCTTTTAATGGTTTTTAATGACACGTTTTTAGCCTGTGACATGGACAATGATGTTGTTCTGCTATTGCTTGACTTATCTGCAGCTTTTGATACAGTTGACCACGAAGTCCTTCTGGACCGACTACAGCATTGGGTGGGGATAACTGGGCAGGCCCTCCAATGGCTTCGCTCTTATCTTCAAGACAGGACATTTAGTGTTCAGATGGGTGAGGTAACGTCACCCAGCGTGAAACTTCGTTGGGGTGTGCCACAGGGCTCTGTCCTTGGTCCTCTCCTATTTGCAGTTTATTTGCTTCCTCTTGGAGTCCTCCTTCGCCAGCATAATATGAAATTTCATTTCTTTGCTGATGACTGCCAGATCTATCTCCCTCTTCAACGTGGGGAGGATAGATCTGTTTCTCCTTTACTGGATTGCTTGAAGGACATAAAATGCTGGATGGCTTCTAATTTTTTACACCTAAATGAGAGCAAAACGGAAGTTATAATACTTAGTCCTGGCAGAAGAAATGGCTCTGGTGCTGTTATTGACCTTGGCCCATTGACACCCTATGAAAAGAAAATGGTCAGTAATTTGGGGATTAAAATCGACTCAGCACTTAATCTTGACACTCATGTAAATACAGTGGTGAGGTCCTGTTTCTTTAACCTGAAAAGACTATCCAGGATCAGGCCTCTGCTGTCCAGAGCTCATCTGGAGTCTGTGTTGCATGCCTTCGTCCTGTCCCGGCTGGACTACTGCAACGCTCTGTATGCTGGTCTGGCCCAGTGCATGGTTGCACGGCTCCAGTTTGTGCAGAACTCTGTGGCTAGGTTCCTGACAGGCACTAGATGTCGAGAGCACATTACCCCAGTGCTGGTTGCTCTGCACTGGCTCCCGGTAAAATATCGAGCTCAGTTTAAAATCTTAACTCTCGTTTATAAGGCCTCCAGGGCAGTGCCCCCTCGTATATTATTGCGCTTTTGAACAGGTATGCTCCATCTCGGGCTCTTCGCTCAGCCGAGCAGGAACTTCTGGTGGTCCCCCGGTCGAAGTTTCGATCGAGGGGTAGTCGTGCTTTTTCTATTTTGGCTCCAACTCTGTGGAACGAATTGCCACTGAGCATTAGACAGGCTCCATCCCTTCAAGTTTTTAAGTCTCGTTTAAAGACTCATTTTTATCTGATTGCGTTTCAGCGCTAGGGTCACTTGAATTGCCCTAACATTATGGTTTTAACTATTCTTCTTTTTATACCGGATGCTTGATTTTATTTTGTCTGACATTTGTTTTTTTTAATCGATTGGTCTTATTCCAATATCTCTTATCTGTAATGCTGTTTGCTTGCTATTTTATGATTTTATGTTTTTATCGTGCTTTTATGCCCATGTATTGAGAATGTTTTTCTTTTAATGATGTTGTTCAGCACCTTGGGCTTCGGATAATGTTGTAGAAGGTGCTATACAAATAAAATTTGATTGATTGATTGATTGAAAACATCTAGAAATCTGCAAGAAAGGATCTGAAAATTTGCTGACCCCAAATTCATGCAAAAAAGGTAATAATTGATATAGAAATCCAAGTGGACCTCATTGGACCATTTTGGGCACATTTTGGGCACATTTTGTGCTGTAGCAATTAAAAGATAGTAATTATGACCAATAAGACATGATATTCCAAATAAATATGAAATATCAATGTGATTGATCTTTGAATGATTAATCTGAATATTCTCGGGTTCTTTACTTTTTCAGGAACCATAAACACACTTCATATTAATTCAGTCAGTATATAGTTTATAAAATAAATTTAATTATTTTTCCTAAGCTAATAATTTATACATGATAAGATATGAATAAGGAGATGTGGTGTGGTGGATGTGAGGTGTTGTGATGGAAGCTAGATGTTGTAGCAACCGTTCTTTATATCTGAGAGAAATTGTGAACTCTGGGTGTAAAAGAATTGGTTGTTGAAAGGATGCTTCTAATCTTAGCAATATTCCAAAGGTGGAAAAAGGAAATCCTACAAACCTGTTTAATGTGAGACTTGGAATGACATGTCCTGGTCAAAGATAACACCAAGGTTCCTTACTTTATCTGACACTAATTTTATGCTGTTCAGGTCTGGTGAGTATCTGGTCACAACAGCTAATAGATTAAAATATAATTATCTGTAAATTCTTGTGGTTTAACGAACAAAATGAGTACAAATATATGAATAATACAACAACAAATGAAGGCATAGCTGAGTGGGACATGTTGGCATGAATCTGCAGTTTCCAGGTCTGCAGCTGTGTACTATTGTGGAAATTATACAGGTGGTGGTACGATTTCATTGAACCCGTGCGTCTTATTTCTGGGTTGAAGTAATGAGTCATGAAAATAACTTTTAATTTTATAAAAACGACATCTTCTCTATAGTACCTATGTTAATTTTTGTTATACATTATGCCTGTATTTGCTCTGGAAGGTGTAAAATAACATGATACAGGTCCTTTAAAAAATTCATGCGTGTAACAAACATGGATGTGGGTTGGTGGTTAGAGCTCCTCAGCTAGCAGAAGCTTCAACATCATGTCCCTCAGATGGTTTAGGGTGGAGTTTTCATAGCTTTATTTCCATTTGTCTTTAATATTCAGTTACAATTCGTAAGTTTTACTCATGGGGCGAGACTTTATTTGATCAGGCAGAACACAAAAAGCACAATTCTTATGAAGAGCGTGAGTGATGCATGAAAAAGTGCATCGTTCCATACCCTTAATAATGAAATGGTACTTGAAGCTGGAGATTATCTCATAGTTAATCCAATAATCTCATCTCTGATCCACCGAAGGAATGCTGACATTTCAAATCACCGCTCTCTTCAGGAAATCTGTGGTTCCACACACACGGTCTATTTGGTTCCTCCTCCATCAGACCACCACAATAAAAGCCTGTATGATATCAGGACACTTGGCTTTGGCTGAAACGTCCCGTTGGTGGTGTTTAGGGGGGCTGGTGTAAAAAATCTGTGTGAGCAGATACAAGTAGGGTTGTGTTCTCTGTGCCGTGGAGAGAATTAAAGGTGGTTGTGACGTGATGCCAACTCACCTTTTACTGTCTTTCTTTAGGGAAGGGGCTATAGACCGACTGGTCAACATCTACAAAGATGTTGTACATAAAACAGGAGTGAGTACGGGGTGAACGGGTCACAGTTTTTTCTCAGGATCCTCAGGGAGCTCTTTTCCTGACTCAGACTCTTCTCTGTCACCTAATTATGCAGGGATACCTCACCCACAATGGTTTTGTCAACCTGGAACGAGTAGAGATGATCATGCAGGCTGTGGGCGTCGCCGAGGACAACATCTTCAAAAAACGCAAAGAAGACGATGTGAGGTTTTACTGCTGTCCTCCTCTAGTTATGAGTGGGGAATCTCACACGGGTTATTTTGTCAAATTTGTCTTTTAGGAAAATTTCAAGAGGAGGAACAAAGAAAAACGGAAGCGGATGAGAGTGAGTTTTGTGAAGAAAAATGTTTAAAGATCCAAGTAGTTGTCAGCACAGATCCAGATGTTCGTTTGTTTGTTTCCTTCGGAACTCTGATTATGTCTCTGACGCAGGCTGAGCAGCAGGGTCCGGCTTTCCTGACCACTGGGCAGTTTGCTCCTCAGGCCCTGGGGAGGCGAGATCGACCAGAACCCGTCCAAAATGCTCGACACCAGGCCTACGGCATGAGGATGCATTCCAACATGGTACAGGTCAACTATTACAACCTAAACTGGGAGCAAAACTGTTCCTTAAATAGGTGTTACTGGTTGTTTTCAGGATGCTGCTCAGTCGCTGAAGGCCACCATGAAGAACGGAGGCAACGTGAGTGTGTGTGTGTGTGTGTGTGTGTGTTTATTTTAATATTGCAGAATGAACAACTGTGTTTTTGGTTGTTCCTTCACAACTATTATCAACACCTTCTGAACCATAGTCATCAGAATCAGAAGGTTTTATTGCCATATGTGTGAGAATCACAACTTTATGAAATTGCTGCGGTGCTTGGTGCAAGAAAAAAATTGAGGGGTAAAAATTAGAAGTAAGAAATAAACACAATGAAATGATAATATAGGGAGACAATAATTAGAGAAGCAGCTTCTTTATACAAGTCAGTGTAGTTACTGGTCAGAGCGGGTCAGTGCAGGTGCAAACACAAAACTAGATATTGCTAATTCTGTTGAAGGAAATTCACTGTTTAATGAGAGACAGCTGGTGAGAATGATATGTAAATAAGTAAGAATGCATGTAGACCTACATAATTAAGCAAAACTGAAACACTAATATAAAGTATACATATTATATTTTTTTCTCCCTTCAAATCTGGGAGGGTGGAACCCCAGCTCCAGCTATGGATGAGCCCCCAGGGGGCCCAACTTGATATTTTTTCATGGGGCCCAAAATCTCTGGCAGCCCCCCTGGACGTGACCATATCACACCTGTACTGACGCTGCTCCATTGGATACCTGTAATCTTCAGAGTGAAGTTTAAAATACTGGTGTGTGTTTTTAAGGCCCTGAATTGTCTGGCACTGGATTACCTGTTTCATTACATTTTATTGAGGTCCTCATTAGCTTCTGCCTAAATGCAGATGCTAGTCTTCCTGAGGTCTCATACATTTTCATACAATGTTTACATAAGATAATACACGCACGCACTCACACCCACATCCCTAATTCACATAATCTGTGACCTGTCTGACCTTGTGACTCGTTATGTGCCAAACCGGGCATGGAGATCTGCTGATTGCTAGCTGCTTCACGTTCCCACAACAAAATACAAAACGCAGGGGCAGCGTGCTTTTGTCTATGCTGCTCCGTCCCTCTGGAATGCTCGTCCTCTCTCAGTAAGGCTGGCACCATCCCTCTCCTATTTCAAGTCTCTGCTTAAGGCCCACTTTTACGACCAGGCATTTTTAAACCCTTGACTTTTATTAATGATTTTTATTATGTATTCTTTTTATTGACTGTGATTTTCTGCTTTGTTGTGTACTTTTATTATTAATTGTATTTTTGTTTTTATGTTGTGTTTTACTTTTTATCCGTACAGCATTTTGGTCGGCTGCCATGCCGTTTTTAAATGTGCTTTAGAAATAATGTTGGTATGGTATGTGTTTTCGGAACTCCACCTGATCGTTGGCTTGCCATCTGCTAGCATTAGCTAATCTGCCCGTAGTTGTGCTTTTGATCCCAAACCGTTTCTTCCTTTCGGTCTTTGCTGGTTTCTGTTTTCCTCCACACCATTAGCTCATTGTGCATCAGTAAGCAACTTACTGTTCAACGTGTGTCATTCCTCATCAAAACACTGGCTTTCTCTCTCGTTCTGATCTGCTTAGGTCTGCTCTGTTGCCTCCTACACATGAGCTGCGCGCATTGGCTGTTAAGGTTGTGCGACATGAAAAAAAGTTGCACAACGAATTGATGACTAATGATAAATGACCCGCACTTGTATAGCGCCTCTCAGAGTAAGGACTCCAAAGCACTTTACACTACAGTGCATCATTCATCCATTCACACACACATTCACACACTGATGGTGATGAGCTACGATGTAGCCAAAGCTGCCCTAGGGCGCTCTGACAGAGGCGACTAAACGCCTGGCCAACGCATTTCTTCATTGATTTTTATTGATTTGTTGTTGCAGCCCTAGTGTGAAGAAAGCTGACCCAAGAGAGTCTCTGACTTTGGGAACCAGCTTGTCTGGGGCACAAATAAGGATTTCAGTTTTATCTTCTTTCAGCTCTAGAAAGTTCCCAACCATCCAGGTTTTAACGTGGCGCTTACACATTAGCGGTGGCACGGTCGTTTTTTTGGTGGGGCTGGATGGCGTGAGTTCGGTCTCGAACGTACGGTGTAGTGTTCACATATAAATCTGAAGGACTTCTCAGGAATTCAGAAATACCCGAGCCCATGGGTGGCAGTTAATATGTGCGGGAAAGATGAACAAAGGCGGGTATGAGCTGTGTTGCTTTTGGAGACTCTGAACCACATTATGTTATTAATTTGCTGTGTGTGTCCTCATATTCTTGTGCTTAGCTCCGCTGCAGTGGGCCACGCACACACACACACACACAACCACTGCTTTCTCCCCTGACCAGTGTCTGCTCGCCGGGGTGAAAGCTCCGATGCAGGGGACAGGCACATACACACAGCTCACTCTCATCTCCCATTCCCACTGATTGGCAGCTCCGTGCTACAGTATCCAGCATGAATGAATCGTGCATGTGGGAACCGTCCTGCTGCCTGATTCTACTCGCCAATCAAAAGCGGTAGGCATAATTTCAACCGGCCAATCAGTCCGTAGTGTTTCCACGGTCCCAGTCTGACCACTGGGGAGGAGCCCTGAAAAAATAGTTGCCTCAGAACCAAAAACGCAAATCTGACCTGTGTGAAACCAAATTCCGGTCCTGTACGGTACTGTACCGACGCTAATGTGTAAGCGCCAGTAGTCTTAAGTAGGTGTGTAACAGCTGCAGCGTAGACTTCTTATGGGGCTTAAAGGAAATGTGCAGTTGATGTTAACTAGGAAATGGCTGCAGGCAGTGAAGCCGAAGGCAAAAAACTCTGGAGCAACCTGTGACTCCGTCCCCTAGACAATCAACGGTCCGAGTCACGATGCCAGCCTGACTCTTTCTTGCCAGGTACCTGAATGGAGCAGGGAATAAAAATAGGGGAGAAAGTAGAGGGAAAATACTGAACCATGCCCTTGGAAATTGTGGTTGGGCCGAGCTGCACCGTCCGAGTTACTCTGAATAGTGCTTTTTCTAAAACTAGCTTCGGTGATTCTATAAAAAAATCAACAGGTTAATTAGTAGTAGCACATTCCATGGAAAAGAAAGTAGGTTTTTATCAGAAGGAGAATGTTTAGTGGTTAGCAGCAGTGTGCTAGCTGTAGGGTTTGGTAAATTGAGTGCTTTAAGAGCTCAATATATATATTACCTCTACTAATGACCAATAAGCTGTGATACTCTATCTAAATATAGAATATCACCCTGCTTGGTCTTTAAGGTGTTTAATCAGAAGATTCTAAGATTCTTTATTTATTAGGGGATTGTACACACTTCGTTTTGATTCAGAAAAGAGTCAGGTTTATAAAAGTAAGAATTTACCAACAATTAAAACACGACAAGTTAACTAAGCATTTACTGCGATGGATGGAACTAGATGTGATGTATGAACCTATGTGTCAATGCGGTGTTAGTCAGAACTTCCGTATCAAGGAAAGCTGAGTTCTGGATGTTAAAGAATTTGGTTTGCGTTAAGCTATGAAGTTGATTATCATCAAAAGCACATCGGACACTATCTGTGTGTCTGCTTCACCCATTTTCGGAGACCCTCTTAGTGGATCCGAAGGTCAGAGAGGTCGGATGACCTCTGTCACCGAAGGTCCAGTAGATTGACCACAGCACCGACTTCTCCAGTCCAGAGATGTCTCGGGTCAGGACAGATAAATGGAACCACGCGTCTGGGACTCTTAAGGAGTTTAAACAATATCAGCTTGTTCTGCAGGAACGGTTGCGGTATCAGCTTCGCAGGTGCAAAAAGTTTTTGATGACGTGTCAAAAACTTTGATGGTTAAAGAGGGTTTTGCTTCAGGTGGCCGGTGTGAAGCTTTCTCTAGAACTGAGGAATCGCCAGAGTAATCTGGTTTTAATGTTCTCATGTTATGATTTGTGTAGCCAACCAGAGGTTGACAAGTTTGAGGAATATTACCAAGAATCTCAGAAACACGCCTTCCTTGATACCGGACGCTCTGATCTGGGTAAAGGACTATTTATGTGTCATGGGTTTAACTTAACCTTACTTTGTCCTTGTGTGAGTGCAAATGGTGATGACCTTGTCATGTCATTATGCTGAAACATTTCAATCACTGTAATCATAGCATAACATTCATTTCAAACTTCAATCATTGAGCACAGATGAATGAAACATTTCATTTTATTATAATTAATTATAATTATTATAAGTAGCAATAAACAAACGTTTATTTAACGATTATCTAGCTTATAAGTTGTAGAAGTTCATATGTGATTTAGGAAATCATTCTTTGATTTTGCAACTAATCCAGGCTGCGAGTGTTCCTTATATGGAGGCATTAAGAATCCTGAAAGATTGGACCTTGAGGAGAAAATGTTATTGCTGACATTTCGTTATCTGTGTTCAGAGCTGCAGGCTCTGAGCTCCAGCTGGTGGGATGAATCTGCACCGAAGGGCCTTGAGTGTCTGTTAGTGCCTGTTTTTGTCTTCTTAAACTTTTGCTTTGCACTATCTTCCATTGGGAAAAGAGAAGGAAACTCATCTGTGGGTTATCCTGTTGACTAGTAGCTCCGGTTTGGGCCAGTTGAAAACAATAAGTGCAATCAGAGGCTGTAAACGAGGTGTTTTTGTCTTCCCTGAAAGCACTCATCAGGTGATCTAGGTCTCAACCATTGCAATCAGCTGCTGCATGAACACCTGTTTCCAATTAGTAGCACAGCATAAGTTTGGTGGCATAACTGAAGCATCAGCGGAAGCGTCAGCCCTTGTGTCTCAGCCCCTCCGGGGTAAAGACATACGTGTCTACCTGCGCGTGTCCACAGAGCAGGTACTCAGAGCAAACAAGCTCGACCCATACGCTGCTTCATCAACACCTAGCAAAATGTGTCATTATCCTATACCTGTGATCACTAGCATCAGACGAAGGTCACACACAGCAAACCGCTTTCGCAACCTTCAAAACCTCCGCTCCCTAAAACCAACTCCCCCTGAAGACATCCACCTGTCCATGGGACTGTGGAACTGCCAATCAGCTGTAAACAAAGCTGACTTCATTACTGCATATGCTAACCACCTGTCACTCGATGCACTGGCTCTCACTGAGACCTGGATCCAACCATGTGACAATGCTACCCCATCTGCTCTGTCAGTTAACCACACTTTCACCCACACTTCTCGTGCATCTGGCCGAGGTGGTGGAACGGGCATGTTAATTTCCAATAAATGGATATATAGTCAGTTGCTACCCATCACTAAATACAACTCCTTTGAATACCATGCCATCCAGGTGACTGTACCGAAAAAATTATTTTTAGTTGTCATATATCGTCAACCAGGTCAACTCAGAGAATTTCTTGATAAACTCGACACCCTGCTTTCCTCCATTCCTGAGCACGACTGTCCCACAATGGTCCTTGGAGACATGAAATATTCACCTGGACAATCCCAGCTCATCAGGCTTCCTATCACTAATGTCATCATTTGATTTAAAACTAGTACAAAGCCCTCCCACTCACAAAGCTGGAAAAGCACTTGACCTCATTTTCTCCAGAAACTGTGCCATTGACACAATCTCTGTCACACCGCTGCATCTTTCGGATCATTACTTCATCCATTTCAGCACGACTCTACAAGGGAGGTCCACTGCTTCCTCCCCAATGGTCTCATTCCGCCGCAACCTCCGCAATCTGACACCCAACTACTTCTCCTCTCTTGTTGCCTCCACTCTTCCATCTCCCAGCACATTCTCTGCTTATGAAGTGAATGAAGCCACTGAGTCACTCTGCTCCACACTCGGCTCTTGTCTTAATAACTTGTGTCCTTTAGCCACTAGACCTGCTAGATCCTCTCAGTCGCACCCTTGGCTAAATGATACCCTCCGGGCTCTACGCACCAATCTTAGAGCTGCGGAACGGAAATGGCGCAAAACAAGAGATCCTGGTGATCTATTGAAATTTCATGATTTACTGTCCTCATTCTCTGCCAGCATCACTGATGCAAAGAAAGCTTTCTACACTGACAAAATTCTCAGCTCTACTGACTCTCAGAAACTATTTTCAACATTCAAAACTCTCCTCAACCCTCCATCTCCACCTCCTACCAACAATCTATCAGCTGACACCTTTGCCTCATTCTTCACTGACAAAGTGGCAGCGATAAGAAAACAGTTTTCTCAACTGGCCACTCCTGAACATTCACTACCACAATCTCCTTCAAGCCCAACCATCTCAGACCCTACTGCTTCATTTTCCTCTTTTTCCCCTGTCACTGAGAACTGTGTGTCCAAGCTTCTCACGTGCAGCCGCCCTACTACATGCCCACTTGACCCCATTCCAACTAAGCTGCTCCAAGCTATTGCTCCCACAGTAGCCACAGCAGTCACACATGTGATCAATGCATCACTGACATCCGGTACTTTTCCCTTCTCTCTCAAGCATGCTCAGGTTAAACCGCTGCTAAAAAAAACTATCTCTTCCTCCAAATCATGTGGAGAACTACCGACCTATCTCTCTCCTCCCTTTTCTGGCCAAAATCATTGAAAAGGTGGCTTTCAAGCAGATCACAGAATACCTCTCACAAAACTGTCTGACCCTTACCAATCTGGGTTCAAAAAGGGCCACTCCACTGAAACTGCTCTGTTAGCAGTGACTGAATCCTTAAAAGAAGCTAGAGCGATTGGCAAATCCTCAGTGCTTATTCTGCTCGACTTATCGGCTGCATTTGACACTGTCAACCATGGCTTCCTTTTGTCCGCACTCTCTAGCATGGGCATCACAGAGAAAGCACACGCCTGGTTTGAATCTTACCTCACAGGACGATCATTCAGCGTATCTTGGCTTGGACAGTCCTCTACCGTGCACCACCTTGCCACAGGAGTCCCCCAGGGCTCTGTACTAGGACCTCTTCTCTTTGCCATATACACCACCTCACTGGGTGAGATCATTCGATCACATGGCTTATCCTACCACTGCTATGCAGACGACACCCAACTCTATCTGTCATTTCCACCGGACGACCACACTATCTCAGCACGAATATCAGACTGTCTCTCTGACATCTCAAAATGGATGAAATCCCACCATCTCCAACTCAACCTCTCTAAAACTGAACTGCTTGTCATCCCAGCAAAACCATCCATACAGCACAATATCTCAATCCAGAATGACTTCCTAAGTCTGGCTCCTTCAAAGGCAGTTCGAAATCTGGGTGTTGTCATTGATGAACACATGGCCTTTAAAGATCATGTTGCCTCTGTTGCCCGTTCATGCCGCTTTGCGCTGTATAACATACGAAAGATCAAACCATACCTAACACAACATGCCACCCAGCTCCTGGTGCAATCTACTGTCATCTCCCGCCTCGACTACTGCAATGATCTTCTAACTGGTCTTCCAGGCTGTACTGTGAGACCTCTTCAAATGGTCCAGAACGCAGCGGCGCGTCTGGTCTTCAATCAGCCTAAAAGAGCACACATCACCCCTCTGTTCATTGAGCTCCACTGGCTACCGCTAGCAGCACGCATCAAATTCAAATTGCTAACACTAGCATACAAAGTCTGAGATGGTACGGCTCCCATCTACCTGAATCCTCTTGCAAAGGCTTACGTCTCGGCCCGGCCGCTCCAGTCATCACAGGATTGTCGGCTAGCAGTGCCTACACCACGCTCAGGACAATCCAGACTTTTCTCATGCATTGTTCCACAAATGTGGAATGACCTTCCTAACACTACCAGAACTGCGGCTTCCTTTTCTATTTTCAAGAAACTCCTGAAGACCCTGCTCTTCAGAGAGCATCTTCTTAACTAGCACCTTGCCTGCACCCGTCCCCCCTCTCTACTGTCCACTCCTTGTTCCCTCCTCTCCGTGACTGATGTCAATTTGTTGTTGTTACTATTGTTGTTAGCCTCAAGGGCAAAATGCAGATTATCACTTGTAAGTCGCTTTGGACAAAAGCGTCTGCTAAATACATAAACATAAACATAAACATGAAGGAAGGCTGATTTAGAGGGGACACATGCAGTCTCGTGTCTCCTTTTTGACCAGATGTTGAATGTTCAACTGTACCTAAAACTGACAATTGCTGGACGTTACATAGCCGATGGCCCCCTTCATGATGCCACCACAACTCAGCAGAACACCATTGTAGCTTCTTCTGAGGAGAAAAGCTGTTAAAAAAGTAAAGTTAACAGCAGAAATAGCAGGAAAATTGCAATTAAGAGATAAATTGTAGAAGAAAGTAGTAGAGTGTGGAAAGTGGTTAGTATGTCCTCCAGCAGTCTAAGCCTATAGCAGCATAACTGCTATCTTTGGTGTGTTCTTGCTGTGTTGAGTTTCAAATTCCATCTTTCAGTTCTTTTTAAAACACTGTGTTTTAAAAAGAACTGAAGGATGGAGCATAACTGCTAGCTTTTTAGATGGAGGCATGTTGGAGGCAGGGCAAGGGATAGCCATCTTTACCAACTGTATTCTCCACTGTACACTCCACCTCCCTCTACTCCCCCACCTGTCCAGATCTGGGCTAACATCAGAATTTAACTATATGCCCTATCATGGCCGTTTCTTCCTATGTGTAACCTATGCAGTTGCATAGGGCTCACAAGCCACTAGGGGGCCCCCCAAAGCTGCTGTACTTAACCCTTCCACTGCAGTTGTGTTGGACGGGGTATTGTTTACCCAGGGCCCACTGCAGGGAGGGGCCCTGAGACAGCCTTGAATACATTGTGTTATTTTTTTCCCCGACAATGTCTTAACCCTTTGATGCATGAATTATGAAATCTTCAACCATGATTTTTTTAACAATTTTTTTCATTCGTCTTTAGGTGTGAATGAAACAAATTTCAACAAATATTTTTTGTAAAATTTTATAATCTACAAATAATTTATTACATGTCCACCTCAGTGGACCGCGTGCATTCTGAGCATGAAATATGTTTGCTTGGCTTAATGAAGTCCAAATGGAGGAGCTCAAATGCAATTACGTCTTCAACAGCTGTGCTTAATAGCAATAACAAATAAATAACAATTTTGAGTACCTGTCCACTGTAATGACCATTATGCATCAAAGGGTTAAACTTCCCTTTACCTGGATGAAGAAGTTAAGAAACAGAAGTTTGCCTGAGGCTGAAGCGAAGTGCAAATGCAGTAGGAAAACTGCTGATGTCATCAAGGACAATCTGCTCCTCAATAATCAGGGCAATGCTCTTGTTGTTGGAAATGAGTTGAGTGTAACATCATCTTCGACAACCGTGAGAATACCAAGTTCCATGCCTTGGACAGCCACATCCCCTGGGTCAGTATCCTACAGAAAAACAGATAAATAGGACATTCATTTCTTTTAATTTTAAAATAAAGGATTATCAACCATAATTTTTGGATAATGATACCTAAAAATAAAAAATATTAAGCATTCCACACAAAAAATTATAGTACTCCAGAATAACATAAATAAATGCTATGTATAAGCTACAGATTTCTGTCATGAAATTCTGCAAGTAGTATATAAAAAAGGCGGATGTGTAAAGATCCATAACCTTTCTGTTTGATTTAGTGCATCTGCTGGCAGTGGAGAACAATGTCACCCTCTACTGCCCACAAGCCCCTTGCCGACGACACGGTCTTATTAACAATCCAGTGTGTAACCTCCTTTGTCACTGTTCATGGTTTTGTGTCCACATATCCTCATTTTTATCTGTTCCTTAATCTGTCTTTTGTATTTTTGTTGTTCTGTGTTTATGATCCATGTACTATCCATTATATGATTTTTCCTTGTGCAGTGGTCTGTTTCAGCTTATTTCTTTTTTTTTTTAGTTCTGCTTCTTGTTTTGCTGCTTTGGCGTTTCTGTGACTTGGTTACTTTTAACAGTCTTTTATATGTTCCATTTCTGTGTTGGCATCTGGTTTCCTGTATATGTTTTATAGCAGCATTTACATGGTATTTCATATGATTCCACATTTTTATTCTGGTTTTGGTTCTTCACATTCTGATTTGTTTGGTTACAAAAGATGGGTTAGGGAAGTGATAGAAATAAGGACACGTGGATCCTGGACAAAGAACATTGACAAAAGAGTTTACACACTGCATCATTCATGGGACAATTAGGGGATCCACACTAGCATCGGCTCTAGCTGCCTGGGCTGGCTAGAGAATGTTTTCATTTGGGTAGCCGGGGGTTTTGCTGCGTGCAACTGGTCATTTTTTTTAACCATTCTCCCGCGGCGGTCTTCTTCAAGCTGAAGTCCAACACGCCCACTGCTGACTGAGTGTTCGACTCAAATAGCACTTCCAGTATGGCTTGGCCCAGTTTCATCTGGTTAGCCCCAGCCAGGATTGATACAACACTTCAAAATGGAGATCTTCAAAATTGCTTAGAGATTCCAAAAATTTCCAAGCAAGTGGGCGGGGAAAAAACGTGCAGGGAAGTCATCAGGGGTGGGTTTACTCCACACACACAAAAAAAAAGCATGAGGTGATGAGTCAGTCTGAACACTTTTTACTGGCACACTATGTGGTAATCTAGGTGCTGTGGAGGAAAACAAAAAACCTGCAAAGACACAACCCATTGCAGGTAGTCAATTGAAATGGTTTTCCAACGGTCTTGAAGGACTACCTCTTGAAGCTCATCAAGAGAATGTCAAGAGTGTGCAAAGCAGTGATCAGAGCAAAGGGTGGCTATTTTGAAGAAAATTTAATATAAAACATGTTTTCGGTTATTTCACCTTTTTGCTTTAGAACATAACCACATGTGTTCATTCACAGTTTTGATGCCTTCAGTGAGAATTTCCCCATGTAAATGGTCATGAAGATAAAGACAACGCATTGAATGAGACTGATGTGTCCAAATTTTTGGCCTCTACTGTATGCGACAGGCATGGTCGAAACACACATTTTTTTATTAAACAGAAGTAGAATATTTAAACCTGCCTAACGCTGTTCCTTTGATCCCTACAGCATGTTCAAGTCTTTCTAAAAGAACATTGTGATCAACTGTGTCAAAGGCAGCACTGAGATCTAACAAGACTAGAACAGACACAAGATTCTTATCTGAGGCCATGAGAATATCATTTGTAACTCTCACTAATGCAGTTTCAGTGCTGTGATACTCTCTAAAACCAGACTGAAATTCCTCAAACAGAGCATTAGTGTTTAAATGCTCACATACTTGGATGGCCACTATTTTCTCCAGGACTCTGGATAAAAATGGAAGGTTAGATATTGGTCTATAATTCATTGGGTCATCTGGATCCAGAGGAGGTTTCTTAAGTGAAGGTTTGATTACAGCAACCTTAAAATCCTGTGGTACATATCCATTTACTAAGGATAGATTGATTTACAACACAATACTATACCATACCGTTTTATTTATGAAAGCGCTTTCAGGGAACGAGGTATGACGAATTGTTGATGCTAAGAATCGAAGGCCATGAAGAAGTAATGCATCTTCAGCCTTGATTTAAAGATGGCAAGCGAGGGTGCTTGTCTAACTGGAAGGGGTAGTGAATTCCAGAGTTTTGTGGCACTATCATTCATTCACACATTCACACACTGGTGGTGATGAGCTACATTGTAGCTACGGCTGCCCTGGGGCGCACTGACAGAGGCATCACCAATCCCTCTGACCACCACCAGCAGGCAAGGTGGGTTAAGTGTCTTGCCCAAGGACACAACGACCGCGACCGACTGAGCGGGGCTAGGACCTGCAACCTTCCAATTACGGGCGTGCACCTAACTCCTGTACCACCCGTCCTTAATTTTAATTAATCTTGGACTTGGCTGCAGACTAATCTTATTGGATAACCGTGATTTGACCCTGGTGCTTCTGTGACTTTGCCTTCAACTGACCCAAACACTACCACGACCAAAGAAATCAGCTAATTTTACACCACCTTTCACTTTGTTTCTGCTTGTTTTCACAGAATTGGGGAGAGGGGCATATGGTGCAATACATTTTTTCTACCTTTGCGCTTTCTGAGAAAAAAACTGGAGATTTCTAACAGAAGGATGGTTCAGACTTTGTTGGCTTTCAGCCAGAACCAAAACCAAGTATTTCAATTGAGTGGTTCTGAGCACAGGTTATCGATGTTTGGGGCCAACAGACAGATTTCATCATCAGAATGAGATGTCATTAAAATGTGTGTTTCTTAGTGCTTTCATGTAAACTGTTAAAACTGATCTATTAAAATAAATCAATGAAACATCTAAACAGAACCTGGGTTTTGTTGTCCTTCTCAGCCATCTGCAGGCTTCAGTGACAGCAGAGGAGCCAAGAGGAAAGCTGAGGACAGCGACAGCGAGCCAGAGCCTGAAGACAACGTCAGGTAGACCTTTAACATCACAGACAAACTCCTAATGAGGGACCATGGCTCAGTCCTGAGCTTGGTCCAGGAGAGTCCTGTTTAAAGTTTTAACTTTGGGCCCCGCTGCAGGAATTCGTTTTTTGAATTTAGGTAGAAGATGACAAGCTCATCAGCAGATCTCAAATAATGTCTGACTTCAGGATTCAGCGTGGGGTAACTCAGCTCACCTCAGTCTAATTGTTTTTCCCTGCCAGCTCCATGACAATAAGTGGGTTCACTACTCACAGGTGTGTATGTGGGGGGAGGGGCATCTTTGCCAGAAGAAAAAGCATGGCATGAGATGATCAGAAAACACTGAAGGGACCCGTATGCTACACAGAAACACCTGCTCAGCACAACAATGGCACTAATGTTAAACGTTCTGCTCAGTCAGTAACTCCAGCTCAGCCGAGTGTAGAAATTGTGATGGGCTGTGCCGTGTTAATAGTGCTGCTAAGTATGGTGGAGCACCACCATATCGAGACCGGTAGACAAAGCAGAGGATCTTAAATTTCGCCCAAAAGACCACAGGAAGCCAGTGTAACGATAGCAGCACAGGAGTAATATGTGCTAATTTCCTCATCCCTGTCAGAAACCTGGCTGCCGAGTTCTGAACCAACTGGAGACAATTCATTACTGCCCTGCTCAACCCATCATATAGAGCGTTAAAGTAGTCGAGCCCTGAAAAAACAAATGCGTGGAGCACTGACTCCAGATGTGCTCGGGACAACATGGGCTTGATTTTTGCCAGCCGTCGCAGGTTAAAGAAGCAGGACCTTACAACCATATTAATGTGAGATTCCAGTTTGAGTTCGGCATCAGAGGGACTCCTGATCGTCTGTTTCTGGATCAGTTTTCAGCTCTACCAGCAGTTTACACTACTCCTCCTCTTCCCTGCTGTCCTTCTCCTCCTAACACCTCCCCCGATTACTATGGAAAGCAGTAGTGTTTCGGGTTAGTGAGGCATATTGTAGAAAGCTGCTAAATCCTCCCAGATTATTAATATTCACGGAGGCTTTCCTGTCAGGATTTGGACTTTCCAACACTTTTCCTCCAGTGCACATCACACAGGTTCTGGGCCATCATAATAATGTGTGCAGAGCAGTGTTGCCAACCCAATTCCACGAAAAGTCAGAACCATTAAATAGCTCAAGCAGTTTTCAGCCCTTTGATGAATGAGAACATGCCAGACCTGTACAGGAAAATCTATCCATTGATAGTATTATGTATGTGAATTGATAAGATAAATGATCCATACCTTTTGGTTGGCTTTGTTCATTTGAACACATTAGTTAATACAGGTGCTGGCCAGTAAATTAGAATATCATCAAAAGGTTGAAAATATTTCAGTAATTCCATTCAAAACGTGAAACTTGTACATTATATTCATGCAATGCACACAGACCAATGTATTTCCAATGTTCATTACATTTAAATTTGATATTCATAAGTGACAACTAATGAAAACTCCAAATTTGGTATCTCAAAAAATTAGAATATTCTGAAAAGGCTGAATATAGAAGACACCTGCTGCCACTCTAATCAGCTGATTTACTCAAAACACCTGCAAAGGCCTTTAAAAGGTCCCTCAGTCTTGTTTTGAAGGCACCACAATCATGGGGAAGACTTCTGACTTAACAGCTGTCCAAAAGACAATCATTGACACCTTGCACAAGGAGGGCAAGACACAAAAGGTGATTGCTAAAGAAGCTGGCTGTTCGCAGAGCTCTGTGTCCAAGCACATTAACAGACAGGCGAAGGG